>NW_006399952.1:1578-29196 GCF_000299155.1 Elephantulus edwardii | reverse complement strand
TGTTTTTATAGTTAGCTCTTGTTTTGTGCATCTTTAGTAATATGTACTACTTACATACAATAATATAGCATGTGATTTGCTGATGTTTTTATAGTCAGATCTTCACTGGCAGATGTACAATTTTGTGATTTACTGTTCAAAACACAGCTGTATAGTTTGAGTTTTCTCAACTAATTCAGGACCTTCCGTGTGTGAATAGACCTCAGAGCAGATCTGAATGCTGATGGCTTCTCTAAAGTCTATATAGGCAGAGTCAGGGAGCAGCAAGAAACTAATGATGGTAAAATATATAAGGAAAGAAAGAAAGGACCATGCAGACAACTCTCATAGGTTTCTCAGTAGAAGTGCCGTCCCTCTTCACAGAGAAAATCCAGATGGTCCAGAAGCCCTACAAGTGAAATTATTTCCACAACTGACAAAATTCCAGTATCATCTAACTTTTCTTCAGAGTCAATCATCATGCATTTGTCTATTCTCCATGTACGTGTTAAATATATCAGTCAGTTTATATGTAATGTTTCAAAGATCAAGGACTCATTAGTGTAGGGGTTAAGCTGACCAAGGCAGGAGCTGCCAAGTTAAAAGAATCTAAAGAACGTAGTCAGGGCAAAAGAACATTCTGCTCCAAGTAAGACAAAACAAAAAAAAAACAAAAAAAACAACAACAAAAAAAAGACAAAACAAGCTCTCTGTCTTATATTGGGTATTTGTGTATGTGTGTATGTGCAAAATGTTGATTCTTGGAACAAATAAAGGACAGAAGTGTTTAAAAGGAATCTATATGATTAGGCATTATTTGACAACAGTCCAGAATAAGAAGAGGTGCATAGCAAAGAGGGCTGGAGGGAAATGAAGGTGGGAGGTAGGAAATGATGTAACAACAAATGAATGTTTTCTCTTTAAAAAATTAAACTGGGGTGCTAAGGGGGAAATGTGCAATAATAAATACGTGAAAATCCAACTTTTCTGTCAACTTTCATTAAAATCACAATTAAAAAACCCTTCTATTTCCCCTTTTTGCACAAAAAGCAAAACAAAACAACCTTGATTCTCTCACTGATGCTGTCTTCTGATAAAGACATAGTTATGGAAACAGGGAAGGTCAGCAAGTAAGAAAAACAGTAAAACTCATCTTGGTGCTGTTGTGTACTGTAGAGTCAGAACCGACCCACAGCTGAGCCTCCAGTGGGTTTTAGAGACAGTTAAACAGCACAGGAGGAGATTGTCTGGACCCCAGGAAACACATTTTACTGCTCACGTAAAGAGAAACTTCTCAATAAAAGGTAGGAGTATGTTGGCAGACACTCAACCATGAATTCCTCTCCTCTTATCTCTTGAACAGTCAAAGTCTACAGTAGTTCATTCCATTTCCTGGCACTTTCTTGCTGGACAGAGAAGTGCAACACAGTAGGATCACATTGATAATAATAATAAAATACACTAATTAAGAAAACAAAAAAGCATCAGGGAATATTTTTGGTTTGTTGTTAAGTGTCCTCGAGTTGTACATGACTCATAGCGACTCTGAATGAAAGACCTGAATACTTGTTTAACTTTCATTATTTCTCCAAGTTCATAAGGTTTCCAGAGGCAAGCTAGTTAAGAAGTGGATGCCATCCTGCTTCCAAGCTTGTTTTAATTGAGAAGCTCCACCAAACACTGCCCCCTATAGGGAGCCATTATCACATTTGACACATCAGTGTCACAGTGCTTAGCATCACAGCAACCTCTGTACAGAGGTTCCCTCTGTACAGCAATGCATAGACCAGTGCTCCACCACTTAGAAGAATGTTTGACCAAAACCAATTAAAACCAGGCCCAAGGGCTGCAGATTAAAACCACCCACCTTTGGCTTGGTAGTGAAATTTTCTATCCACTAGGACAACAGAGCTCTCTCTATGTTGTTGCTAAGTGTCTTTTTTTTTTTTTTTGGTTTAAGGTTTAAAAATAAGGACAGTAGTTTTGGAGTTCATCTAGCTTTGTGTCTAGAAGTTTTGTTAATGCACCTACGAATTTGTGCCTAAACATTGTCCTTTTTTCACAGACTTGTTTACCTTTTTTGTTGTTGTTGTTTATTTTACTTTTTTTTCCTTGGTTATCTATACTCCCTTGTTGGAAGGAGGAGTGGCATCCACTTCCATAATAGCTTGCCTCTGGAAACCCTATGAACCTGGAGAGAGGATGAAAGGCACCGAGTGTCGAGGACTCTCCTTCATAGGGTCGCTTTGAGTTGCCTGCGACTCGATGGCACTTAACAACAACACAACATCCTCCCTTGAGTAACCACCCTCTTCAAATGAAAGAACCTGCACTTAGTCTTGTCAGTGATTGTCGTTTCATTTAGGAAGGTCCTGGAATGTCATTCCGGCTCATGAGATCTAAGGGACCATGTGCTCGCAGGCTTCTACTGAAGGTTTCTTTACTCATAGAAAAGAATATGCTTTCACTCTTTTTAGGCTGAAAATTCTGCTGGCTTTTTGTGAATTCTAGAATTTCAGTACCCAATATACTTGAGAAGTTAAAATCTTCCAACTTCTGAGAAAGAGAAACAAGAGTCTCCTCTGTTAAGAACGATATAGACTTGAACCCAGTGGAGGTTCTAAGAAATTCAAGTTCAACTTGATGACAGTCGGTTCATGTACTTGAAACTCAGCTCCAGTGGTGGCTCTTGGGTGGGAATCAGCTTGTAGCTGACTCTCGAGCAGATTTTCTGAGGCTGTGAATTGCCTGAGGCTGTGACTGCCCATCTTTCTCCTGTGTGGATGCTCCTGTGTTCCAACATCCGAGAGGTGCCACCTAAGTTAACAGCGACTCCCACAGGACTGTGGTGCTGTAGCTCCACATACACGAGGGAGCAGAGCAAATCACGGACAAAGGTGAAAGTTAAGAGTGACATAACCAGAAGATTTCCATCCGAGTGTCCTTGATGACGTCATCAATACATGAACTCAACCACTCTTGATCCTATGGGGGGCCACTTCTCTATTAATACTGAAGCCAAATAAGTTTTAATTAATATTTCTGTTCACTATAACCATAGTCATATGATTGAATATGGGATATTAATTACCATGCCTTCATTCCTAAATTTAAATCTAATCAAATGAAGTCCTTTCTATTGCTTTTATTTTTAAAACCACCAAGATACATAATGTGAAAATATAACCATCATCCTGGTCATTGCTTTAATTGAACATGGACAAGAAGAAATGAGAGATTTCATGTGCTGCCACTACATTTCTATTTCTTGGGTTATGATATGAGCAACTGTGATGAAGATGGGAGTTAACTCTGAGTTACAACTGAAATTAGCAAACTTTTGTGTAGAAAGAAGTAAACAACCCTGAAATGTGTTACTAACACTTATGTTCTTGATTGACTATTATTTTTATGGCATTGTGTTAAAATAATAGCTAACATTTATTAAGTTAGGAGTTTTTACTGTGTGTAAAACTCTATTGTTATAAGAGTTTTTCACATTTCTCCATATTTAATCCTAACAATAGCTTTCATTATTATGTATATCTGACAGACAAAGAAAATAAAACAAAATTGGATTATTAAGAACACCATAAAATCAGGAATTCAATGACACCCGGCCTTTGGGTATAATTTAAATTTTACAGTTTATTGCTTAAACTGTGAGTCATTTTTAAATCCTTATTCAGCTGACTTAAAGCACAGAATGTGCAATTATTATTCAACAGCTACAAATTTATCTCTTCACATGGCTTTGTATGATTGCTTGAAATCTTTAAGGATTTAGTTTTACTTGTTGTTGTTGTTAAATATCATTGAGTTGGAACTGACCCATAGTTGATACTCTGGTGGGTTTTCAGAGGCAGTTAATTGCATGGAAGGAGATTGTCCATCCTTCTCCCAAGGAGCAGCTGATGGCCTTGAACTGAATGATTTCATGATTGCAGCACAGCTTCTTGCCACTTGGGTCCACATCAATACCCATAGAAGCAGTAGTCATGAATTCAAAAGATATATTGCAAGGGAGCTCTGATGGCCTAGTGGCAAGACACTGCACTGCAATCCCAGAGGCACATGGTTCAAATCCACCAGATGCTCTGCCGGGGAAGGAGGGGGCAATCTCCTCCTGTACCAGTCAGATCTGATTTGATGGTACATGTAAAAATAATACAATAAAAATTCTAAAAAAAGATATATTGCACTAAACAAATCTAAAACAAAGGGTCAAAATGCCCCCAGTGCTTCTATATGATTTAGTAGTAGGGAGTTCTCATGGCGTAAAGGTAAGAAGCTGCACTAAATTCCCAAAGGCAAGGGGTTTCGCCAGCTCTAATCCGCTGGCTGCTTCATGAGAGAAGGATGGACAATCTTCTCTAGTGCAATTTACAGCCTCTGAAAACACACTGGAGGGTCAGCTGTGGGTCAGTTTCAACTCAATGGCAAACAACAACAGAGTGGGGCTTATAGAAGACAAAATTTGCAGCCTTCAATACGGATTGCATTTTAATGTAAGAAAAGAAAACTCTGCTGCACCAATAGGCAGTATCATGATAGATGGAGAAAAGATTGAACAGGGCAGAGTTCATGAGGGTGGCTCCCGATAGGACAAGGTTCTGATCTGTTCACAGGATTGCTAGAAACGCCAGTCTATGCGACAACACTTGACAACGACAATTTTATTTTAAAGAATATGATACTTTGGGGGGGCGGGGAATGTGCAAATAATTTGTGTAATTCCATGAAATTTCCAGCAGGTGGAATAATTACAACATCCTGATTCTTCGCATGCTTGCCCCAGAAAGCACTCCAGATAAACTCGAGTTTTCCAAGAGTGAATTTATTTTTCAGTATTTTAGTTTCAAAAAAGGGGGTGTATTTTATCTTTACTTACATTTAAATTTCAGACTTTGCTTGATTTTCGATTTTGCTTAGAGTGACTATTGTTTTAAGTGTAATTGTTCTCACAGAAACATGCACCTGAGCAAATATCTCATTTTCCAAAATGTTATTCATGATCTTAAAGAAATATCCATTTTTTTACCTCTAACTTCAGGCTCCTTCACTATTTGGATGGGGGATAATTTCTCAGACTACAAGCCAAAACATTGGCAGTTTGAACCCTCAGTAGCTCTAAGGTTAAAATGTGGACTGCCTTTCCTTTTAAACATTTACAGCTTTATAAAACCAAAAGCTTAGCAAGGGGGTGAGGATTGTTGTTGAAAGAGCTCACTGAAAAGTCATCTGGGACTACCTGCACCAACCAGAGTCAACCCTGCCTCTTTCTGGGCCTCTTAAGTTGGTGCAGGATCAGCCCAGAAGCCTTTTTGATCCACTTTTTAGACAACATCACTCCTTTGCTGTGGAACACCAGAGTTGGAGATCCAGCAGAGACATCTCCTTGACCTTCCTATCCACATCTGGGTCATTACTCTATCTGCCAGGCATGGGTCTCAGCATAAAAGCTTCTCCAGGGGCTCCTTCCTGCCATGTGACCACAGGCCTCAAGTGGCTACTGTACATGATATTTACATGCCTGTTAAAAATATAAGACTATTTGCTATGAGTTGTCTACCACTCGATGAACTTAACAACAGTGAGAGAGCTCTTATCCTAGTGGATAGAAAGTTTTGCTACCAAGCCAAACGTGGGTGATTTTAATCTGTGGCCCTCTGGCCTGGTTTTAATTCTTCTAAGTGGTATAGCACTGGTCTATCAACTTGCTGTACAGCGGTAACTGAGAGTGCTGTGAAACTGAACACTGTGACACTGATGTGTCAAATGAAATAATGATTACCCATGGTGGACAGTGTTTGGTGGAGCTTCCCAATTAAAACAAGCTTGGAAGCAGGAGTGGCGTCCACTTCCGAAATAGCTTGCCTCCGGAAACCCTATGAACTTAGATAAATGATGAAAGTTATACAAATGTTTAGGTCTTTTGTTCATAAGGTCACTATGAGTCATCTACCACTCGATAGCACTTAATAACAACAACAACAACAACATCTGTTGGTTTGTTATACAATGTTTGGCATATTGCTAATTATTTTCTAGCTTATGTATCTATATTCTTGGTACTTTATTATTATTTATCATATTAGTAGTAGTAGTAGTAGTAGTAGTAGTAGTAGTAGTAGTAGTAGTAGTAGAGCACTTGCTTGTCAGTTTACTGTACTGAGGTACTGAGTTTGTGGGTTATTATGTTGTGGAAACTGTATCACAATTGTGCCTAGCACCAGAGTGGTCACCCATGATGATCAGGTTTTAGTAGAGCTCTGAGAGTAAAACAGACTAAAAAGCAAGATTGGCCTTCAGCTTCTTAAATAAGAGGCCTCTAAAAGCCCTATGAACAATAGAGGAAGATAGTTATAGTATTAGAGATGGAGCTCAGATTGGACGTCAATAAAATGAAGAGAAATAGCTGCAAACATCCTTTAAGAGTTGGAATATAGAATGTACAAAGTACGAATGTTGGAAAACTAGAAGTTGTGAAAATAAGATGAAACAATTGAACATTGACATTCTAGATATCAGTGAATTTAGATGGACTGGTCTTGGCTACTTTGAATCAGACAATCACATGATATACTATGCCAGGAATGAAAAACAGAAGATGAATGGTGAATTTGTAGTTTAAAATACAATATCAGGTTCTATCCTGAAGTACAATGTTATGAGTATGGAATATTATCCATATACATACAGGGAAGGCCTGTTAATACAACTTTTCTTCAAATACGTGCACCAACAGCTAAAGGGAGAAAGGAGGAGATTGAAGTTTTTACCAAATTTTGTAGTCTGAAATTGGCCAAATGTGCAGTTAAGTGCGTCAATGATAATTGGTCACTGGAATGCAAAAATTGGAAACTGTGAAGAAGGAATAGTAATCAGAAAGTATGGGCTTGGTGGCAGAAATAAGGTTGGAAATGGAATGAGCAAATTTTGTACATTCAATTATTTAATCATTGTAAGTACCTCCGCCTCAAATACCTTTAAAAAAAACACCCAAATAGCAACTTTACACATAGGCCTCATCTGATAGACTGCATAGGAATCACATTGACTAGATCTGTGAAAAGAATAGTTCGATAAGCTCAATATCATTAGTCAAACCCAGGCCAGGTGTTGACTTTAGAAAAGACCATCAATTACTCATGCCCATGTTCAAATCGAGGCTGAAGAAAATGAAAACAAATCCATGAGAACAAAAATGTAATCTTAAATCCAACCCACCTGAATTTATAATCATCCTAAGAATAGGTATGAAGCACTGAACACCAATGATAGAAGACCAGACGAGTTGTAGGATAGCATCAAGGATATCATCCATTGGAAAAAAAAATAATAAAGAAGGGATATTATCCATGAAGAGAGCAAAAGTCATTACAAAGGGGCAAAAGAAAAAAAACAACGTGGGTGTCAGAGGAGATTCTGAAAATTGTAGTAGGGCATTGTGAAGCCAAAACAAAGGAAGAGTTGCTGAAGTAAAAGAGTTGAAGAGAGGATTTCAAAAGGCAGCTCAACACAAGTTAAAGCAAAGCGTAACAAAATGTGCAGAGATATTGAATTGGAAGATTAAAATCTGAAGAGCTCACTCAGCATTTTTCAAGCTGAAAGAACTTAAAGTCAAGACTCAAGTTGCCTCTGAAAACCTGCTGGAAGGTCAGCTATGGGTCGGTTCTGACTTAATGGTCGATAATAACAGTAAATCCCACAGGACGAGATTGCTCATCATTCTCTCACGGAGCAGTTGGTGGATCTGGGTGAACAGTACTTACTAACTAAAGTCTTACTAAGATGCTGTTATCATAGTATTACACTACTAAAAGTAGTTGATTTCTTGACTGCTGCTTTCATGGGTACTGCTCCTGGGTTCAAATGAAATGAATTAATTAACAACAACAACAACAACAACAAAAAAGACCTTAATAATCACCAAAAGAGAGATCAGGGAATTTCTGCATTTCATTTATAGGAATGTCCATCTTTTCACATACGAATATCAGAGTAAATTATTTGGCTTGAGAAGTAAAAAGAAAACCAAAAACTCAAACAAAACACAAAAGGCAATTACACCTAGAGCAAGAGATGAAAAACACGGATCTGCAACAAGTGGAGATAAAGGAGAAAGGTGGTAAAGGAGCAGGTGGAGGTAATGTGTGGCTCTTTGCCTCCATGAAGAACTGCCCCTGTGTGGTGAGCCCAGAAGAATTAGATAGTACCCATCAATGATTACTGAATATTTTGATTAAAGATTATATAAAGGAATCCTCCTCAAACACTGGAAAATGAAGAACACAATGCCAAATTTTCATGTCATTCACACTTTCTGGACCCAGGAGGCTGGATCAATCCCTGAAATCATTTCCTTGAGATAATCTTTCAACCTTAAACAAAATATTCCACAAAGTATCTTAAAAGTATACAGTAGTTTAGATTGTAGCCTTGAGCACAGGGCTCTTTTAAGTACTATCTAGAAGGTGTCAAATTAACAATAGTAGCTAGGAAGATGAGATGAGAAACTGAGAGAGCAGCGAACTCATACTACTGTAGAAATAATAAGAAATAAGAAAAAGAGGATAAGAATATTTTTTCCACTTGAGTAATAGCACCAAAGTCATTGGACTGTAGAAGTAGAAATTGTTGAATTAGTGTACATCTGGGATATATAGTCCCAACAACAAAAATGCATTATAAAAATCTGAAGTGCAATTAAAACAGAAAAAGACACATGAAAGTTCCTAGAGATAGTTATTTTGATAGAACACAATATTAGAGCTAACAGTCTGAGTGGAGTCCTGGTGGCCTCGTGGGTGAAGAGTTACACTGCCCAACCCAAAAGCAGATGGTTGGAATCCACCAGCTGCTCCTCAGGAAAAAGATGGGTAATCTCCTCTTGTTCAGGTCACAGCAACTGGAAACCCACTAGAAGGTCGGCTCTGAGTCACTTCTGACTTAATGACAGAGAGAGACAGAAAAAAATAGAAAGAGACAGACTGGGAGTGAAGGAGAAAATAAAATGACAAATTTAGTGATAAGAACCTTCAAATCATAACATTGTGCTGCTGTTTAAATGTTACCTGTATGAGGAGCCCTGGGAGTTTCATTGTACAACAAGCCAGACCAATAACTAAGGTTCCACATGAGGACGCCAGGTATGAGTAGCATATAACACCTTTTAGAAAGTGTTGAAATATTGTTTAGGATTCTAAGTGCAAGCTTCAGTTATTTGGTAATTAAGCTTACTGAATTATACTTCATTTTTCTGATATTGCTCACATATCAAAGTTTTTGATTTATGGAAATAATACCTTAAGAAAGATGTCATCTATTCTTGAAGGATAGATTTAAACTTTCTGGTTCATTCATTTTTATATTTACCTAACACTTACTGGATTCATTCTATGTGTCAGACACTGATCAGAATATTCAGAGAAGCCTGATATTTCTCTATTTGTTTTCAACAAATCTGCTCCTTGAGGAATAGAAAGCAATCTGGGCCTCTATGACTCATGAAGAATGAGGTATTTCTCTCTGCTTTGAGAGAACTACTCAGATCAAGCTGAAAGAGCATGAATTAGCAAGCAAATCCCATTGTCCATGACCTCCTCTTTCATAATTGAGGCAGCAAATGAGAAAATGTAAATGTAACATAATACAGCCTTGCAGCTTCCAAGCAGTATGAAAAGAGATGAGGGAAATAATATTTACCCAATGGAAAAATATGTAAATATTAATCTTTTTCTCTAGGAGGATATTATCAAATGTAGATATGAAAAAACTTTTCTTTTAAAAAATTATGAGATTAATCCTGTTTGCCCATTTTCAAACTTATAATTTCAAATATTTGCTATTGTTGCACTGGAATTGCATAATTACATATTCAAAGGTGAATTTGCTCAATTGTAAGCAAGAGGATTTCTATTCAGATGACATGTCAATATATATGTCTCAGAGGGAGTAGAGGCAAAGTGCTCTTTGGAAGTAAGGATGATAAGACTTTGTTTAACGTACTTTGGGCATATTGCAAGGAGGCTCTAACCTCTGGAAAAGGACATCATGCTTGTAAAGTCGAGGTGCAGCCAAAGAGAGGAAGACTTTCAACAAAATGAATTGACTCAGAGATTGCAACAGTGGCCCTGAGTACACCAGAGATTGTGAGGATGACCTTGGATCAGACAGGTTTATATTCTGTTATTGATGAAAATAGTATGATCAGGGCCAGCTTGATGGTATGGAACAATAACAACAACATGAAAATAAAAATGCCAATTCAGGATAGTTATTTCTTTGCTCATTCTTGGTGTTTTGGTTTAGAGTTGTTGTTGTTGTTTAATAGTGCTTCAAAAATTTGTAAAAAGTGTTAACAGGCACAATGTTCATCAAAGCTTACAAACACATTTGTCAAGACTTGCCATATTTCTTTGATTTAAGCTTTCCTCAGTATATTTTTTGAGGGGTTGGAGTAGTTGGGAGTTCAAATCCAGTCAGGGCACTTCTAAAGAAAAGGACTGGTTATCTGCTTCTCAATGGTTATAACCTTGAAACCTAGAGGGCTCTACTATATACTGCATCTATTGAAGAACAATGGTGCCACCCTGGAGATGAAGGTGCACCTGATATAGACCATGGTCTTTCCAATCACTTGCTATGCATCAGAGAGCTGGAAAAAAGACTAGGGAGGATAGAAGGAGAATTGATGCCTTTGAGCTGTGGTGCTGGAGAAGAGTATTGAGGGTACCATGGACTGCTAGGAAAACAAACAGATTCATCCTGGAGAGGGTTAAACCGGGCTCCTCCTTGGAGGCAAGAATTCTGAAGCTTTGTCTGACATACTTTGAATATGTTGCAAGGAGGGACCAGTCCTTGGAGAAGGACGTCATGCTTGGGAGGATGGAGGGACACTGCAGGAGAGGAGGACCCTCGATGATATGGATTGATTCAGTGACTGGGGTAATGGGGGTGGGTGTGTCAGTGACAGTGAGATTGGCACAGGAAAGAGCAGGATTTAGGGCTGTTGTACATAAGGTTGCTATGAGTCACAGGTATTTGACGGCACATAGCAACAACAATGTTGTCACAGTAAGTTGGGATCACCTCAAAAGTAGTTGTAAGGGTGATTCCCTAGATATTGTTTTCACATTGTCAAAATTAAAGTTATAAAGGAGAGGAAAACCAAAATAACAACAACAACAACAACAGAACAAAAGATCTGCAGGGGAACTGAGTCACTGAATCAATAAGTGGGTTCTGAGAATGGAATCTGTGTCATCAGAAGAGTCAGATGTGTGAAAAAGTTATGGACATGTGGAGACAGCTTCATCAGTATTTCCAACATAGGGGAATGGAATCCTCGAATGGAAACCAGAGGGTGAATATTTGTACATTATCATCATATTTTGTCATGCAAGATACTGATGGCCATTATTTAGACTTCCATTCAGTGACTCCATGTATGCAGTGGACAGTTGTGCTCTTGTAGAGCTCTCAAGTTCATGACCACACAGAAGTAGATCACTAGTACTACGTGGGTGGCTTCCTGATTACCAGGCAGTCATTTCATACGCACATGCCATTGATTGCCGCAATGATCTGTATAGGATTATGGTAACCTTTTTATAAATTGTAAAATTGTCATTTAAGCCTCTAAGTACTTTCCCCCAAGTCATCCAGGGGATAATCTAGTTCTTGATCCTATCCTTACCCTCATCCCCATTCCTCTATTACATGTTGCATTTAGCACAAACCTCCTAAGTCAGAATTGGAGCATTGTGGCATCTCAGCAAAGAAGATACTTTTTAGGTAGATTTCTCTTTCTCTAAGAGACTAATTAAACTTATTATATATAGTTGTTGTTGAGTACCATAGAGTCAGAACCAACCCAGAGCTGACCCTCCAGTGGGTTTTCAGTAGATGGATGGAGGAAACAAATGGGAAGGGTCTGGGCAAAAAGACAGGGCAATGATGGGCAAGGTCCAGTGGTGATTGATTTTATAAAGCATAATGTTTGAGGATGAGTGTATGAAACATAATATGAGTGAAGAATAGTGTGAAACACAATGCATATGAACTTTCTAAGAAAATAAATTAAAAAAATAATGTAACCAAAAAAGTATACCATGGCGGAGGGGAAGAGTCCTCTTAATAAAAATAAAATCATGCAACTAAAAATATGAACTGCAAGATGATGTTATGGGTCTAAATTTTGAATAACATATCAGAATAATTTTTCCAAATTTCCTCTATCATTTTAGAATTGTAATTTAAAGAAAATAGGCTATTTTAATTGCAATTAAGCCAAAGAGAATTTTTTTTTAATATTAGCTATCATTTCTATACTTTTTAAATGACCCCCAAACATTGGGGACTATATTCACCATGTGATTCCTATCACTTGGAGAATACAAGACTCAATGCCTTATGACTAACATGGTAGATATTAGACTAATTTATTTGGTTTGCTATTTGCTTTCTTTGGTTGAATATAAGCTCCATGAGGGCAGGGGCTCTTCTCTGTTTCATTTGTTACAGGAAGCTCCAATGTATACCAGTGCCTGGTGCTTAGGAAATTCTCACTGAACATTGTTGACTATCTCTTGCTTCTTGGAACAGTGTCTAATTAGATACTGCTTCGAGAGCAAGTTACTTTCATCTCTGACAGGAACATAGTTTGTCACTCTCAATTATTATTTTTAGAATGTTTGGTTTTCTGGTTAAAAAAAAAAAAGCATAAGCGTTTTACACAGATGTTTAGAATGGACCAGTGGAGTGACCATGCTGAGAATTATTCTGCGCAGTCATTTCCAGCTATTAGCTACACCCCAGCCAGAATGTGAAACTGAGGCACACAGTGGGTTAAAATGACTCAACTAGCTGGTTATCACAGTTTTGATAGCCTTAATGATTGATTACCTTTAAGTTAGCATGCTTAAAGGAAGACATAGTCAGCACGGAGTTGTGCTGTTATCCAAAAATATCCTCTTTCATATTAGAAGATAGTTTAAATAATTGATCATTTTAGACATGTGTTTAGAACTACATGACTCTTAGGAATATAAGAAACATGAATGTAGAGTCTTTAGTAGAGTGTGTGATCATTTCTTTTAAAAATGCCAAAAAAATTTAAAAATAAGCCACTTGAATTTTTTCCCCCTCATCTATTTCTCAAGAGCTACAGAATCATCATCCACCAGTTTCAAAGCCTCTAAGTGTAGAGTGATTATAGTTTGTTCCGTTCTGGTGATATAATCTGTAGGGAGTTGTTCCAGTATCTCCCAGGCCATGTGTCTCCAGCAGTTCCAATCCACAAGGGAGAAATAGAGGTAATCTTCCTCCACTCCCGGTTAGGATTTACTACTGCCTTGGAAACTGGTGAAGAGTCGTGATAAGAATGAACTGACTGGATAGCAGTGAGTTTGACTCGAACCTAAGTAGTTAAATGAGGAAATATCTCAATGTGGTGGGCACACACAAAAAAGAAAATTTATTAACTGGGCTAAAATGGAACATGACCTTTTCATTCATTGGCACTAACAGACCCATATTTTTTTTGTTTGTTTTCTAAACTGATTGAACTCACTAAGTGCATATAGTTTAAAATGTAGGTCTGTTATTAAAGATATGGAGAAAGCATGCATGCCTAATGTACTCCTTTCCTAATTTTGAACCATGCAGCGTTTCTTTAGGAAGCCCTGCAGCCTAGTGGCAAGAAGCTGTGCTGCAATCCTGAAGGCGTTCTGGGATTCCCATTCTTAAGGTGAGCCACAATTGTGGTGACCCACACAGTCAAAAGCTTTTGCATATTCAGTGTAGCACAGATGGGCATTCCTATAGTATGTTTCAGACAAATGTAAAAATAATGTGCATTGATTTTGAATGAATACCTTTCACATACTTCTAAAATCATGCTTAAATTACTCCAGTAGAGGGCACTGTGACCATATCCCTTGACATCAGCAGAGCAGGAGTCTACAGAAAGGAGACAAAAAAAGAGGATCGAGACCGCATCTTTCACTAACTTTCTTTCTTTTTTATTCTTCTCAAGGAAAAAGTGACACAAAGATATCCTAAGGGGATATGATAAAAATTAAAAGATGCAGTGTTGTTTGTTTGGGCTTTTTGTTGTAGGTTTGGGGTTTTATTTTAAAGAAATGAGAAAAGTATGTTGTTCCATAAGCTGAATTACTTTCTCCCCTGTAGCTTTAATGGATAAATACCTATTTTTTTTCTTGAAAATTCTATACTTGATGTAATTTGTTTCCAGAAATTTTCCCAAAACTTACAGAGCCTGGGCCAATTCCTCACTTAAAGTACAGCTAGAACATCCTAGAGAATGCTGTACTTTTCATGCCTCAGTCTTTCACTGAATTGCTGTCATTGGTTTCTGATCTACTTCATACAGCACCTTAAGTTATACGTTCGTGCTTTGTGAATTTGTTCTCTCTTTGAAGAGACTGAACTAATTCCTACTCAAAGCAAATTCTTCATCACAACCGCCTTTACTTCCTCAAGGGCATCTTTTAAATCATTGAACCTGCTCCAACCCTTTTCTTCATGTAAGACAAGACAACAACAACAAAAAACACCCACAAAACCCCAAAAACCAACCCAGAATCCTATTCACTTGTTCTTACTTACCTGTAGATTCAACTTAACAGCACACTTAGGAAGTGATCTCATTGGTAACAAAGGACTCCTTGCATACAGAAGCTTGGTAAGATTCTCCAACAACCTATTCAAGACTTCAGCACATAGCATCTTCTCCCTAAGCACTTTATGAATGCAGAACAAAGTTCATTGACACATGGATTTAAGACATCTCATTAAGTACATAAATCTTCTTCAGAAACTCTATCTGGGCAGTGGGTTACCATCCCCATACATTTCTGGAAAAAATGCACCAAAATGTTGCTGACGTGTGACTGAGCTGGAAGAAGAGAAGGAGTGATCCCAGACAGTTTTCAGAAGCAAATCACACAGGACAAGATTGTCTTTCTCCATCTGCTGGTGGATTTGAACAGCTTACCTCTGTGTTGGCAGCAAAAATCCTTACCTGTTCAGAGCTTAGGGTTAGAACGTGTTCAGGGAGGTCAAAAGACAAAACTTTGCTCCTGCTGCAGTTTTGGAGGTTGGGTAAAAAGGCAGCATGCTCCTCATGTAGAATTAGAAAAAAAACCAAGAAGAGTAAGGCTATGTTTTTGTTTTATTTTGACTCTAGGTGGTGGTGGTGTTGTGAACCATAGAGCTGTAGTCAATTCTGGAGGGTTCTCAGAGGCAGTAAATCACATGGGAGGAGATTGTCTGTCTTTCTCCCGCATGGAGTAGCTGGTGTTCTTGAACTTCCTGCCTTTGGGACTGCAGCGCACATTCTTGACACGAGGCCACCAGAGCTGGGTGTGTTGTTAGGTGCACTTGAATCAATGCCAATGAACAACTTTGCCAGTCACAATCTGCACTGTGCTCAAGGTCATGAGTGAAGTCACAGTGCTAGTCAATCTTTTCCTCTATGTGGATAAACGTCCTTCTTTTCAAACATATCCTTTTCCAAAGTCTGGCCTTTCCTGACAACACCCAAAGCCTGGGAGACCCAATCTCATTTTCTTGCTAAGGAACACTCTGCCTTTCTTTCAAGACAAATTTAATTCTTCTAAAACCACCTTTCAAAGGCATTGACAATTTTTGTCTTCCTTACTAAATATCCAACTTTCTTTTTTTGATTTTTTTTATTGTGTGTGTGTGTGTACTGCCAAATCAGACTGGTACAGGAGGAGATTGTCCCTCATTATTCAGCAAAGCATCTGGTGGATTTGAACCACACACTTCTGGGATTACAGTGCAGATTCTTGTCACTAGGCCACCAGAGCTGGCCTAAATATCCAGCTTTCATGTGCCTATGAAGAAATTGAAAAATATTAAGCTTTGAATCATGTGCACCTTGGTCTTTAAACTGAAATCCTTGTTCTTTAACCCTTTAAGGAGGTTGTTGACAGCAGATTTACCCAATGCATCATGTCTTACTTAGTTTCTTGACTGCTGCTTCTATAAGTGTTGATTGCATATTCAAGTGAGTAGAAATTCTTTTAACTTTGATCTTTGCTCCACTTTTTAGCATACTTCCTGTTGGATCCGTTTTGAGGAGTTTTTGTTTTCTCAATGTGAGGTGTAATCCATACTGAAAGTATGTGGAGGTTTTTTTTTTTCCCCCAGTAAGTGGTTCAGGTCGTCTTCACTTTCAGCAAACAAAACTGTGCTGTCTACATAATGCAGGCTATTGATATGTCTTCCGCTAATCCTAATAACACATTCTTCTTCATGTAGTCCATGTTCTCAGATTATTTTCTCAGCATACAAATTGAACAAGTATGATGGAATAATATTAGTTCTTATTATTAGGTCATGCGGTGTCTCTCTGTTCTGTTTAAATGACTGCATCTTGACCTATGTACAGCTTGTTGCTGTATGCCCTCAATCTGGAACCAACCTATAGTTGATGCTCAAGCAGGTTTTCCGAGGCAGTAGTTGTTTGGGAGGAGACTGTCCATCTCCTAGTGCCTATGTACAGCTTGTACAGGAGCACAATTAAGTGATTCTCCTTATTTTCAATATTAGCCATAATATATTATAATCCATATATCTAAATACCTTTTTACAGTCAATAAAATATAAGTAAATGCCTTTCCAGACAAGACCCATCTAATGTCAACAGTGATATACCTTTTCCTATCACCTCTTCTGAATCTAACCTGAAGTTCTGGCAGTTCTCTGTTGATATTTTTAAATAATTTTCAGCCATCTTGGGCCTCATTACTGTCACTGAGATCATATATCCATATAGTCTGACCACTCACTCAATCATCGCTAATCAGTAGGACTGAACTAATTCATAGCTGTCCCTCCATCGAGTTTCTAAGGCTGTAAATCACGTAGGAGCAGACCCCCTCTTGCTTCCAAGGATTCGCATTTCCAGAGAAGATAGACTTTTGAGTTAGCAGAACAATTCACGACAGACCACCGCACCAGAGTTTCCCTCTGACTGCTGTTCTTGTTTCCAACTTTGCATTCCAATCATCAGTTATAATTAACAGATCTTGATTTCATGTTCTATCAATTTAAAATAACAGAAATTTATTTACAACATTATTGCTGTGGAATTGGGACCAATTCATAGATGACACTCTGTCTAACTGATTTTCAGAGACTGTACATCATACAGGAAGAGAGTCTGTATGTTTCTACTTCAGAGAAGCTGGTGGTAGAAATCTTCCGATTTCTTCATCTTTGACTTTAACATTGCTGTGCATATTTAAATAATGGTCAAGTTAATCGTGTTCATTTATGCATAATGATTATTATCCAATTATTTATGGTGCTGTACTTCAGGATAGCATTACAAGTCCTATCTAATTTCCTCACAGAAGATACATTCTGTCTTTATTTTGCTGAAATAAAGCAGATAGAATGTAGCAAAGGGGTCACTTATCAAAATGACATTTTGCCATATATTTTACTAAAGAAATTAAAATTAAAATGAAAAAAAGTAAAATTAGGCCATTGCTTTTTTGGCAATCTTTGAAAAGGTTGTTTGCAGCTGACAGTACAACTCAATAAATACATCCAGCTATAACTTAAAAAGTATCTCACAGATTTTTTTCCCTCTATGTCATGTTATTGCCTACTGAGACTTGGAGAGTTTGTTTCAAAAAGCAGGTACTAGAATAATAAGTATAAACAATATCTAATTTAGTGAAGACTTGCTTGTTAACAAGACGATCTTTGACATGGATTTTGACGTATCAATTCTTCCTAGTTTGTAGACTGACTCATAAAAATTGATGACTGGGGGAAAATATAATTCAGCAACTTTTGTAAGTACAATTCTGTACTTGTACAATTCTGCTCTGCTATTTTTACCAGAACATTTCTAATCTTGCATCCTAGAGCCTTGAAGAAAGGCTACAGTGCAACTTCTCATGAGCTTGAACTTGCCATGTTCATGAGTCCTACCTGTCACAGCTTTAGTTAATGAGATGAGTATGAGGATCCTAGAGGGAGGTTCTAACCTTTTCCCATCATTGTGGTAGAGGACGCTCCTGTAAGCTTTATCCTTATTGGCTAGAGTTTCAGTTACTGAACATACTGAATTTCCCTGTACTTCACGGTCTTTATCTGCTGTTGTGTCTTTTCCAAGATTTCAATATACTCGTCTCTCTGTCATGATCCCCGTCTCAGGGCAAATGTCACTTTTGTAGACATATCTTCCCTGACTACATTATCTAGACAAAAATGTAAGGGACAATGATTTTCAGTGAATACTGTACTTCAACGGAGTGTTTATGTTCAAGGCCATATTCACTTGTGAATGCAGAGGCTGTGACTATTTCTGAGTTTGTAATGTGTTTGGAGTTAGAGTTATTTGTAGTTGACATGAACCTATGTTTTTGTCTTTGATAGAGTACTGGATCCAGAAATAAAAAGTAATCTATTAAAAGTAAATCTTTTAAGTGATGAATTTAAAAAAGTTTGAAAAATGTAACACAAAGATATTTAGAGGAAATATTCTAAATATGTTTTGTAATTCTTAATACAGATATGTAGAAATTGATGTGACAATACATTGTCTAGGTCTGAAATCCTTTATTGCAAATATTCATTTAAGTAAGGACTTTAATGAATATTCTAAGATGCATCAATTCATGTAAGTAGAGACTAATCAGGCAAAATACTGCATCATTTCTGAAGTGATATTCTTCCTAGAATACAGAATCACTGGTGGCATAGTCTCTAGGAAGTTGAGCTTGTAACCTGAGGGCAGTTCAAATCTACCTGGAACTTTCTAGTGGATCTCTTCCCACCCAAATGGAAAATCAGAATATAAACTCAAAATAATCACGTTTGCTTTTGCATCAATAAATTTTTTCGTCATGATAATCATGGGCTAAGGAGGGGCATCAGCCATAAGTTCATCACGGTCTTGTAAAAAACAAAAAACTTGATTGTGTACCAATGAAGGAGTTTGTCTTTTGCTTTTCAAGGAGAGGAGTAAACTGGGGGTGGGGGTGAGGTGGGTGGAGAGAAAAGTGCAACCATGAATGAATGGAATTCCAAAATCTCTGTACATGTTCATTGAAATTAATAATAACAATAATAATAGTAATAAACATTTTTTAAAAAGAATTATCAAATTCACAAAAAAAACCAAAAAACCCCTTTAAGATATAGAAATATATATGTATCAAAGTAGCACTTTAGGCTGCTTCATATATAGAAATAAATTCTAAATGACATTTTAAAAGTTGGGATTATGTGAAAAGGGATAGAGGATGAATTACTGGGCTTACTGTGACCTAACTAGAGATGTTGAAGAAATTGAAATATGGATAAGGTAGATAAAAAGAGAGACTTTTACTACCTAGGTTAGGATCTATATTCTGTATAGGGGAGCTCTGGTGGTTGAGTGGTAAGGAGTTGCCCTGCCACACCAAAGGCACGTGGTTGAATCCACTAGCTGCTCCTCAGGAGAAAGATGGGGAGTCTCCTCCCATGCAATGTACAGCTTCTGACAACCTGCTGAAGGGGCGGTTATGAGTTGGTTCTGACTCAATAGCACATAACATTCTATACGTGTGTGTGTGTGTGTGTTTAATTTACATATTCAGTCCAGCTAAAGCTCAAATATGTTTTTATGTTATAATTGATGCCTTTGAGCTGTGGTGCTGGAGAAGAAGATTAAATAGACCATGGATTGCTAAGAGAAAGAACAGGTTTGTCCTGGAGAGGTTGAATCCAGGCTTCTTCTTGGAGGCAAGGATTCTGAAGCTTTTTGTGACATACTTTGGACATGTTTCAAGGAGGGAGCAGACCTTGGAAAGGGATGTCATGCTCGGGAGGGTGGAGGGACACTGCAGGAGAGGAAGACCCTCAATGAGATGGATTGATTCAATGACTGGGATAATGGAGGTAGGTGTGTCAGAGACAATGAAATGGGCACAGGATAGGGCAGGGTTTAGGGCTTTTGTTCATAGGGTCACTATGAGTTGCAGGTGACTTGATGGCACATAACAACAACAATGACAACATTGTTTAAATATCATTTATATGTATTTAATACTGTTGTTGTTGTTATGTGCACTTGAGTCAGACTGACTCATAGCTGACCCCTTCATTGGGTTTTCAGAGGAGGTAAATAACTCAAGAGAGATTATCCATTTTTCTCCTGTGCATCAGCTGATGGATTTTAGTACATGCCTTTGGTTTGGCAGGAACCCCCTACCTACTAGGTTACCAGAGGTCTAGATATGTAATTGTTTTGTTTTATGTTCTGTTGAGTTGACTCTGGCTCATAGTGACCATGTGTACAACAACTCTGGACCCTGCTCTATCCTAAACCAATTTCATCATCCCTGTCACACCTACTATCATTACTCCAATCACTGAGTTAATCCATCTCATCCGGGGTCTTCCTCTCTCTCTCGGTTCCTCCAGCCTTCCAAACATGATGTCCTTCTCTAAGGACTGGTCCCTTCTGGCCACATGCCTTAAAGTATGTGAGATAAAGCTTAATAATCCTTGCCTCCAGGAAGCAGCCTGAATCACCTTCTCCAGGACAAACTTGTTCATTCTTTCAGCAGTCTATGGTATTCAGTACTCTTCTCCAGCACCACAACTCAAAGACATCGATTCATTTTCTGTAATACTTAGTCATTGCCCAACTCTCTTATGCATAACAAGCAGTTATGAGTCCAATGGCCTGGATCAGGCACCTCTCTTAGACTCTAGACTGACTTCATTGCTCTTCAGTACCTTGGAGGGGTACCTGACTGCAGATTTTCCTTAGTGCAATTTGTCTTTTGATTTTCTGGCTGCTGGTACCAAGAATGTTGATTGTGGAACCAAGCAAGCTGAAACTGTTAACAATCTTCACTGTTTGTCATGATGCTGCTAATTGGCCCAGTGGTGAGAATCTTTGTCTTCTTGATGTTGAGCTTCAATCCATATTGAATACTGCAGTCCTTGACCTTCTGCAGCAAGCACTTCAGGTCCTCCTCAGTTTCAGCAAGCAAGGCTGTGTCATCTGCATAATACAGGTTATTGGTGGATCTTCCTCCAATCTTGATGACACATTACTCTTCATAGAGGCCAGCCTCCCAGATGATCTGTATTATAGAAATACACAAGTACTCATTCATATATTTGACTTTGTTCCTTGCTGTCAGAAGCAATTAATTATTAGATTTGGGAAGCAGTACAAAATCAACTAATCCAAAGCACTGTCTGTGTTGCATATACACCAGCAAGTTCTGCTCTGAGGTTCTCCTTCCTGTGGATATAAGTGTTCTAAGCAATGTCTTTCTTGTTAACAGTCAGCTATTTGTTGTTAATGTCTCTATTGTAACTGTGATCCTCTCCATGTGCTTTGCAACAGTCTAATATCCAGACAAATGAGCTTTTATTACAAATGAAAAGTGAAGTTTATTTAGGGAGCTTTGGTAGCCTAGTGGTAAGGACAATTAGCATTAGGAACACAATGCATAGATATCATCATCATAAGACAGTCAGCTTTAATAGAGCATTCCGTCATTGAACCTTATTAAAAATGTTAAAAAATTGAGGTTCAAGATATTACTAAAATGCCAATAAAAATATGCCTAGAGGAAGGAATCTTAAAAAGAAGACTGTTGTTATTATTGGCATTTTAAAGCTGACATTTTGGAACCTTTTTCCTATGCTGATAATTCAACCCCAACAAAGACGTTTATCGTCTTTTGTTTTACACTTGAAATTGCCTGAGTAGTTGGATTTGGGCCCAGATTTCCCATAACATAGAGATGGTATCTGCCCTGCCCTTATCTCAGGCCTCCCCTATGCTTATGTCTACTCTATAACATTCTATGTAAAGCTTAACTGGTTAAACTAAATACAAGTATTTAAAGAAACTAAACAGCATTGTAACCAAGCTGCAGTTACAGAAATAATTTTTCTATGAAAGTAAGGTACAAAATTAAACTTGCATTAGTATTTATTACATTATTTTGGTTCACTCTGTGATCTGAAATTTATTGTTATCAATATAAAATTCTCAAATGGGCTGGTGTTTGAAGGAAAGTTACCTTCTGGAGATGGAAATATCTTGTTAATATCATCAGTAACTTCTATATGGCATATAATTCTTACCTGGTACTCCCAAACTAATTTCCCTTATCTGTTGTTATTGTTGTTGTTGTTATGTGCCACTGCGATTCATCGCGACCCTACGTACAACAGCCCTAAACTCTGCTCTGTCCTGTGCCAATCGCACTGTCTCCGACACACCCATCCCGATTACCTGAGTCACTGAATCAATCCACCTCATAGAGGGTCTTCCTCTCCTGTGCTAGCTATTCCTCTACCCTCCCAAGCATCATGTCCCTCTCCAAGGACCAGTCCTGCCTTGCAACATGTCCGAAGTATGTCAGACGAAGCTTCAGAATACCTGCCTCCAAGGAGCAGCCTGGTTTAACCCTCTCTAGGATGAACCTGTTCATTTTCTTAGCAGTTCATGGTATATTCAATACTTTTCTCTAGAACCACAGCTCAAAGGCATAAATTCTTCTTCTATCCTCCCTAGTCATTGTACAACTCTCTGAAGCATAATAACTGATTGCAAAGACCATGGCATGTATCAGACACACCTTAGTCTCCAGAGTGACACAATTGCTCTTCAGTACTTTGGAGAGGTCCCTAACAGACTTTCTAATCTCAATACATCTTTTAATTTCGTGGCTGCTGGTGCCAAGAGTGTTGACTGTGGAGCAAAGCAAACTAAAGCTGTAAACAATCTCAATCTCTTCACCATCCCTCCCGATGCTGCCAATTGGCCCAGTGGTGAGAATCTTTGTCTTCTTGACATTGAGCCACAATCCATATTGAAGGCTGCAGTACTTGTCCCTCTGCCTTATATAGGTGGCAAAAAAAGAAGATATTAATAAGTACATAATTGCATAGTTCTAGTCAATTTCCTTTAAACTTTGATGAGACTTAGAGAACTCTTGATGACCTAGTCCATAGGGAATTGCGTTGTTAAACCAAAGGTTGCACTCCTCTGTTGATTGAAAAGCACCAGCAATTCCAAGGAAGAAGGAGGAGACATCTCCTCTTACAGAATTATCAATCCAGTGGAGCCTAGCTGTGCAGTCAGATCCAGCTTGATGACAATGAGTTTTGACTTTTAATGAGACATATAAAAAATGTCACCCAAGAGTGTTAAGACCATTACTTACTCTCTTTTTGTGTTGTTCAGTAGCACGGAAAGTCTTAGTATCTATTTATTTTATTGATTATGTGAGCCTGATTCAGTCCATGGTTTTCACAATGAGTTGCTACACATCAGAGAACTGGATAATGACTAAGGAGGATAGAAGAAGAATTGAGGCCTTTGAGTTTGGGTGCTGGAAAAGAGTAACATAGCCTGGACTACCAAGAAAACAAGTAGATCTGTTTTGTATAGGGTAAGACCAAGTTTCTCCTTGGAGGCTAGGATTTTGTCAATCCATTTCACATACTTGGGGCATGTGGTCAGAATGGAGTGATCCTTAGAGAAGGACATCATGCTTGGAAGGGTGGAAGGACAGTGCAGGAGAGGAAGACCCCGGATGTGATGGATTGATACAGTGAGTAGAGCAAAGGGGGTAGGTGTATCTGAGTCAGTGATACTGTCTCAAGACAGGGCAGACTTCACAGCTATTGTACATAGGGGTCACGATGAGTCACAGGCAACTTGATGGCACATAACAAACACAACATTTGTTTTTGTGGTTATATGTTATCAAATTTGAATGAACTCATAACTGACCCTCCACTGAGTTTTCAGAAGTTGTTAATTGCTTGGGAGGAGATTGCCTAGCTTTCTCCCACAGAACAGCTAGTGGGTTCAAACTGTGTGACAACTCATCACACCTTAGGCTATCAGAGCTCCTTTGTTATTGAAAGAACTTTTTAAAAACATTATTATTATTATTTGGGTGTGTACTGTCAAATCGGATGTGACTGGTACAGGAGTAGATTGTCCTTCCTTCTCCAGCAGAGCATCTAGTGGATTCAAACCATATGCCTCTGGGATTGCAGTGTTTTTAAAGAACTTGTGTTTTAAAAAAATATTATTATTATTATCATTATTGTTGTTGTTATGCTCCTTTGTTATTTAATAGCATGTATTCAAATGCAAATTATTAAAAATATGTTTTACATCATTTAATTAATTTAGCTCACACTATGCACTTTACGTATTAGTCGACTTGGTGACATTGGGCAGC
This sequence comes from Elephantulus edwardii, assembly GCF_000299155.1. NCBI lineage: Eukaryota > Metazoa > Chordata > Mammalia > Macroscelidea > Macroscelididae > Elephantulus > Elephantulus edwardii. The sequence goes on along the minus strand of NW_006399952.1, from coordinate 4,933 downwards.
AACAGAACAATTGAGTTCTATTATAAAGCTATTATAAAAGTTCTACTGCATTTAGAGGAAATAGAGGGGCCAGTCCTTGGCAAAGCATCATGGGAAAAGTGGAAGATCTAAGAGAGGAAGACCCTGAACAAGATGGATTGACACAGTGATTGAACAATGAGTGAGAGCGTACCAGGGTCCAAGAGGATAGTGCAGTACAGGTTAAGGCTCAGATCTGCTGGTCAGGGTTACTGGAAGGCACAGCTTACTGAAAGGCACCTACCACCAACCACAATAGGACAAAGAAACCTATATTGCAGAATTAAGAGTAACTTGTGTCAAATCCAGAGATAGGAAACAACTGATGTGTACTGAGATTTATAGTAGTTCCTTGTTATGGGAACATTTCCAATGTGTGTAAATTTCCATCTTTACATCTGGAAGTCTATATAGTGACTAAGTTTTAGAAGCAGACAAATATATATTGAAATCATACCTATTGTATGGTATACTAGCTATCTGACATGGGGCAAAGTTTATATTTTTGTTGAGGCTTTCTTGTTTTATCTATAAAAAGAGTATATAAAGCCTGACCTTTAGGGTGATTGTGAGGATTAAAAAAGCCCAATTTGTATTCCTAATATTTTGCAAAATACTCGGAACACAGGAAGTTATAACTAACACAATTTCTGATTTTTTTTTTCATTTAAGTATCCTATCTGGTTGTTGGCGAGGTACATGATGCTTGGGAGGGTGGAGGGACAGCACAAGAGAGGAATACCTTTGATGAGATAGATTGGGGTATTGGGGGTAGGTGTATCAGAGACAATACGGTTGGCACAGGATAGAGCAAGGTTTAGGGCTGCTGTACATAGGATTGCTATGAGTCATAGGTGACTCAATGACACACCACAACAGCAACATCTGGTTGTTGTCTATGTATGAATAGATTCACTAGAGATTCTTCATAGTATGGTCAAGCTAACCTGGTATGACGCAAAGAGGGGAGATTTTTCCCTCTTTTTTAAAATAGAAGACTCTGTTTTTTAAAATAGAAGACTCAGCTTCAAAATGGTTGGATTAAAGAATGTAGTACATGCATGAATTTCCAAAATTAAGATTCTGACCTAGTCTTATCTAATTCTGAAGCCCTTACACTTTCACTCCAATACATTATCTTCCAACTTTTCATCTATGACAATCTGGCAGATTTGTATCCACAATGCAAACAGGGTAGAGGATATTTTAAATACTATCCTCTAAGCAGTTAAGCAATACAAAAATTATGGTACATTTACACAAAGGAATACTATGTAGCTTGTAGGAGAATGATTTTGTAAATTACTACCTAACATGGGAGGGATTGGAGAGCATTATTATAAGTGAACTAACTCAGTCTCATAAAGACAAATACTGTATAAGACCATTATTGTAGAATGATTATGAGGATCCAAGGAGAGGAAGGCGGCACTTAATCATAGGGTTGCACAATTTGACAGGTGGAGGGAGAGGTGGGTAAAGGAAAGGGGAAAGATCTGGTGTGAAAAGCAATGTATACAAACTTTGTAAGTAAACCAGTATAAAATTAAAAAAGTAAGACATTAAAAATAAAAAAGCTACTACAGCTTGATACACTTTGATGCACTGAAAGACATTCAAGTTGGAATCAGAAGAGGCCATTGAATGAGAGCTATCATTGCTGACATAAAATGGATCTTGGCTGAAAGTAGAGAATACAAAGAGATGCTACTTGTGTGTTTTATTGACTATACAAAGGTATTTGTCTCTGTGGATAATAATAAATTATGGCTGACATTGAGAAGGATGGGGATTTCAGAATACTTAAATGTGCTTATACACAACTTTCACATGGACTAAGAAGCGGTCATTATAATTAGAACAAGAAGATAGTGCACTATTTAAAATCAGAAGAGGTTTGTGTTGAGATCATATCATTCTGTATGCTGAGCAAATAATCTGAGAAGCTGGAAAAAATGATGAAGAACGTAGCTTCAGGATTCGAGGAAGACTCATCAAAAAGCTGCAGCATTGCAATTTACAGTTGCTTGCTGAAAATAAAGAATACTTGAAGCACATACTGAAGAAGATAAAAAAAACTATATTCTTAACTATGAAATGTATCACTATATAAAAACATCTCAAAACTCATCCTTGCTGAGTTGGACTTGACTCATAGCTGACCCGCAAGTGGATGTTCAAGGATGTAAATTACACAGGAAGAGACTGTTCTCTTATTCCAAGGAGCAGCTGGTGAGTTTGACTACCAAAGAGCACAGACATTCAGTTAGCAATGCAACTCTGTACAAGCTACGCCACAGAGCTCCTGCCTCAATATCAAGAAAATTGATCCTCACAACGGGATCAATAAGCAGCATCATGATAAATAGAGAAAAGATTAATGTTATCAGCAATTTCCCTTCACTGGATCCCTGGCAGCACTCATTGAAGCAACTGTCAGAAATCAATGTCTTGTGTTAAACAAATGTGCTGCCAAAGATCTCTTTAAATGACTGAACAGCAAGGATTCCTGTTTAAAGATTAAGGTGCACCTGATCCAAGTCTTGATAGTTTCAATTTCTTCATATACACATACAAATTGGAAAATAAAAATGACCAAAAGAGAGAATAGATGTCTTTCTAGTAAGGAGAAAGACTTTCCACTAACTTCCAAAAGAACACACAGTCTTGAGTGTCCGTCCAGAATGCTCCATAGCAGCCAGGAGGAGTACTTTTGAGTATATTTTCTGAAGGGCCCAGTCTGTGGAGAAGCAAATTATGCTGGGGAAAGTGGAGTGTCAATGAGAAAAAAAAGAGTCAATAAAATAGCTTGACTCCATGACTACAACAATGGATAGATATATGCAGAGCAGAGAATCTGAGGCTGGTGCAAGGTTAGGCAGCATTTTGTCATATTGTGCAAGGGGTCACCATTCACGGAAACTAGCCCTAACAACACTAATCAACACGTAACAACCATATGTGGGTCAGAGACACTTACCAATTTACCCACCAGCATTATTTTTGCCTTCTCGACTTATCTAACCCTGTGACTGTAAATCACACTGAAAGTTACAGTTGTTTAAAAGTTAAAGCAAAGTGAAACAAGACAGTCACGGAGCACTCTCTATGAGCACACGGTGGTAAAAGATGCACAAATTCGGAGGAAAGCAGAAACCTGGCAGTGTGTTGGTACTGATGCGAAGACGAGCACAGATGATTCCTACCAATTAAAAAGCAAAGAACCATTGCCTCCGTTATTGAACACATGCTCACTCATATGCATCAAATGGGGTACATGTAAGATTGGGGTAGTTTACATGAGACAATAGTAATTCCTTTTAAAATTTACTAACTT
>NW_006399952.1:0-1038 GCF_000299155.1 Elephantulus edwardii | reverse complement strand
TATATATATATCTCCTGTGGGCATTTTGTGTTAATCTATAAGTAATATTGCTTATAATTAGATCTTCCTTTTATTTTCTAGGGTAATCTGGCTCTATCTAGACTGGGAGATTGTGGATTAATCCTTAGGCTACAAGCTTGGAAGCAGGAGTGGCATCCAGTTTAAAGAGCTTCTCTCCAGAAACCCTATGAACCTGAAGAACTGATGAAAGCTATACAACTGCTCAGGTCTTTCATTCATAGGGTCGCTATGAGTTATCTACGACTGGACAGCACTTAACAACAACAACAGCAACAAGGCTACTTCATACCCTCCAAAAGAAAGCAAAAACAAGCTCAAATCCTGGCTATCCTTTGTGTTTAATGCACTTTGAGTTATAATTCATATTCTCCCCAACAAAGTGTTGCCCAAAGTTGAAGTTATTTCATGTAAAATAACACTTGGGAATTGCCAGCTAGATGATTCTTGGAAGGTTATGCTGTGGAGTAGTTTTACCCCAAAGCAACACTCTGGGTCTTTATGAGTCAAAATCCAACTTGACAGCAGCTAGCAATACAACATGTTTTTAAATGCTGGAGAAAATTCCAGGGAGAGTATAAATTCTTCAAATTTTATTTCTGTCCAAGATTTCTGATCCAGGTGCTTCAATGATATTTTTTTAATATTTTAATTTTCACAAGTACTTATTAAAGACAAGATATATACACATATACAAATATACTCTTTATCCCAAAACAAATACTGATTACCCAAGATAGTGATTTCTAAGCAGACTCATCCTATAAAGAGGTAAAGAAATGTTTTTTAAATTCTAATTCCCTCATAAATTGTTCAGAGGTTATTTGTTTGCATAATGCTACTTGTGGAGATAGATTAATTTTTTTCTAGTTCTCTCCAGCTTTGCCACTTCAGGCCTGTTAGGCATGAAACACATCTTATTGTTGAGCAGTATGTTGTTGTTGTTGTTATGTGCCATCGAGTCGTTTCTGACTCATAGCGACCCTATGCACAACAGCTCTAAACCCTGCTCTATCCTGC
>NW_006399951.1:5494556-5513956 GCF_000299155.1 Elephantulus edwardii | reverse complement strand
TACTCTTGCGATAAACATAATGCCCTAAACTATAATACTTTTAAACTATTCTCTCCCCCATAGACTTCAATGCCATAAACATATTTCATCCAGTTTTTCTCAGTCTTACCCCCACCCCGATGTCAGCCTCATTCTACAACAGTGGCCCTTTGTGACTGAGATACCTCACTCAGAACAAGGCTATTTCTTGGAAAGCGACATCATGCTTAGAAGGATGGAGGGTCAGTGAAGGAGAGGAAGACCCTCAGTTAGATGGATTGACACAGTGACTGCAGCAATGGCCTCTAGTGTGTCAGAGAGGATGAGGATGGTACAGGATAGGACAGACATCAGGCCGACTGTTCATAGGGTTGCATGAGTCACACACAACTCAATGACACCTGATAACAACAGCAGCGCCCAAGAAATCAAAAGACACGCGCTGCCAGTGGAAAGGTACGCAGTTCAAATCCACCAGCTGCTCCATGGGAGAAAGACGGGCAATCTCTTTCCATGTGATGAAGGGCTCCTGAAAACCCACGGGAGGGTCAGTTACGGATCAGTTCCTCCTCAAGGGCACACACCAACATGGCAGCAGCAGTGAAGAAATCAGAAGACATGCTGCCGTGGGAAAATCTGCTGTCAAGGGATTCTCCCACGTGCAAAAGAGCAAGGATATTCATTCAAACACTAAGATACTCCTGAACCAAGCCATGGTATTTTCAGTTGCTTCCTGAACGTACCTGTGAGTTGGGCAATGGATAAAAATGACAGCAGAATTGATGCCTCTGAGCTGTGGTGTTGGAGAAGAGCACTGAACGTCCCACGAAGGGCCAAGAGAACAAGCAAACGTGTCTTAGGAACTAAGTGCAGCCAGAGTGCTCTTTGGAGATCAGATGGCAAAGCTTCCTGTTTGGAAAGATAGGGCATCAGTGAAAGTGAGGAAGACCTTCAACGAGATGGGTTGGGTGGGCTCAAGTGTGTCAGAGATGATGGGATGGACAGGGTTCAGATCTGGGGTTCATGGGGTCTCTGTGGGTCATTCTCAACTAGATGGCACCGAACAGCAACAACAACAGACTTGAAGTATTTTTTTTTCCAAAACCAAATTGAATGCCTTCTTCTTGAGAAGCCAGCAACGCACCTGCCAATTCTTACCTCAGCAGACCCCCTGAGGTGAGAGGCCCAACTCAGATTTATTCCCACTGGAGTTGCAGCGGCTGTGTTACATCCTGGCACGGAGTTTGAACCCTCAAAGCCTGGGCTCCACAAACAGCACCGGCTACATAGATGAAGTCATTTCCAACAGTTTGCCATGACCTGGTGACAGTGATTCCTAGAGTTATAGATGCTATCGTGGTAGAAAGAGGCATTACCTGACTCTGAGACATTTCCTGCTGACCTAACCAAGTGGGCTGAGGAAGGAAGCCTGGACCTTGGGGGGCAGGAGTAGCAGGATGGGGTAATAGGAATTGAGCTCTGAGCGTGGGATGGAGTAGGGGTGATGAAGAGGTTGGTGTCGAAGGAGATGATTTAGGAAATCCAGATCTCCGTGATGAGTTGGCAGATGATGAGGCAGCTGGAGAAAGCTTACCAATGTGACCAAAACCCACAGATTATTTCTGAGACATTCTTGGGCACACAGAAGCAGGAGACTCTATTAATAAAGTCACTTGCTAGTTGTGGGGTGACATAGTGTCCCAGGGAACTATTTCCTGAACTTAAAGGAAGTTTGAAGGGTGGAGGCTGGCGTTTTACTTCCTTTCCCAACTGGAGACCAAATGAACATGAACTTGGACTGTTCTATTTCTTTCCTTGGAGAATGTTGACTCAGACTGGCTGAACGCCAAAGCCGTGTGGCGCTCCGATTGAAGTTGGTCTTCACTCTGGACCAATTCTCGGTGCTGAGTAATAATCCTGTGAGCTTTGGTCTTTGATCCTTATTAATCAGTTTGAATAATAATCTGGGGAGGAGTTTGGATGAAGACAGGAGCTATTGTTTTCTCCACCTTCTATGTTGTTGTTATTATTATTGTTAGGTCAAGCATGACTCATAGTGACCCTACAAACAAAATATCTGAACCCTGTTCCATCCTGTGCCGTCCTCACACTTCCTGACACACAAGAGCACGTTGCAGCAGTCGCCGTGTCAATCCACCTGGTTGAGGATCTTCTCCTTCGCCTTTCCCAACATCACATCCTTCTCGAAGGAATAGCCCCTCCTAGCAAAACGCCCAACATATGCGAGGTGAAGCCTCATCATTTCTGCCTCCAAAGAGCTCTCTGGCTGCACCCTCTCCAAGACATATCTGTTTGTTCTCTTGGTCGTCCAAGACATGTTCAGTGCGCTTCTCCACCCCACAGCTCAAAGGCGTCAATTCTTTCCCTGTCATCCTTATCTATTGTCCAGCTCTCAGATGCATAGCAAGTAATCCGAAAGAAAGACTGTGGTCTGAATCAGACACATCTTAGTCCTCAAATTGACATCATTACTCCTCAAAAATTTGGAGAGGCCCCTAACTGCAGATTTTCCCAGTGTAATACATCTCCTTATTTCCTGACTGATGGTACTGAGGTGTTAATTGTGGATCCAAGCAAGATGAAGCTGTACACAGTTTCAATCTCCTCTCCACCCATAATGATGCTGCCTATCGGTCCAATGGTAAGAATCTTTGTCTTCTTGACATTGAGATACAATCCATACCAATGGCTGCATTCCTTGATCTTCTGCAACAAGGACTTCAAGTCCTCTTCACTTGCAGCAAGCAAGGTTGTGTCATCTGCATAACACAGGTTATTGATGAGTCTCCCTCCAATCCTGACGCCAAACTTCTCTTCACAGAGTCCAGCTTCTTGAATAATTTTCTCAGCAAATAGATTAAATAGATATGAAGACAGAATACAATGCTGAAGCCCTCCCTTCTCAATTTTAAACCAAGCAGTGCTCCCCTGCTCTGTTTGCACAACAGCCTCCTGGTCCAGGGAGAGGTCTGACAAAATCCAGCATTCATTCTTTAAACAAAACAAGTCTTAACAGCTAGGAACAGAGAGAACGTCCTAAAGCTGATAAAGTATGTGGCTTGTGAGTGTGGCTGGCGGGGCTGCAGGAGGGGCGTGAAGAGAACCATACTCCAACACTATACTTAAAGGTGAAACTGCGGGACACTTTCCCTTTGCGATTGGTAGCAAGATAGGGAAGCCTGTTGCCTTCATTCTCTAGCACTGCTGTAACAGAAATACCACAGTCGGGTGGCTTTAGCCAACAGAACTTTATTTCCTCCCAGTTTAGCATCTAGAGGTCTGAATTCAGGGGGTGAGATCTAGCGGCAGGTTTGCTTTCTGTGCAGCTGCAGGAGGAAGGTCCTTTTTCCTTCTGAGCTTCTGATCCTGGGTGAACTTAGCATCTCTCTTCCTCATCTCCCTTTTTGCACTTACTTGTTTGATCTCCTTTATGTATCAAAGGAGCTTAACTCAAGGCATGTTACTGTTGTAGGTGCCGTCAAGCCGCTTACCACTCTCTGAACAAAGAATCTAAGCCTTGCCCTGTCCTGTGCTGTTCTCGGGATCTCTACTCTCCTCGAGCTCCTTGATACAGTCATCATGTCTATTCATTTCCTCGAGTGTCTTCCTTTCATTATCTTTCCTAACAAGTTTTTTCCCAAGGACTGCTCTTTTCCAACAACATCCCTAAAATGTGTGAGATGATGTTTCACCTTCCCTTACTTCGAAGGAACAACCTGGAGGCATTTCCTCCAAGAACACATTGGTTTGGTAGCTCATGGGCTAGTCAGTACTCTGCCAATATCATCATTCAAACGCATCAATTCTTCTTCAGTTTTCCTTAATCATTGTCCAACACTTAGATGCAGACAAAGCAATTGAAGACACCAAAGAGTGGATCAAAGGCACCTGAATCTTTAATCTGACATCTTAAAGATGACATGTTTCTCCAATCCAGTATGTCTTTTGGTTTCTTGACTGCAACTTCCGTGGCTGCTGGTTACGGATCCAAGGAGAAGGAGATTGTTGACACGTTCAACCTTTTCCGTGTGTATCATGATGTTGCTTATTGTTCCAGTGGTGAGGATTTTTGTTTCTTTAATGTTGAGGTGTGATCCATGTGGAAGGCTGTGTACTCTTGAGTGCTTCAAGTCTTCTCTATTTACAAGCTAAGTTGTGTCGTCTGCATATCTCGGGTTGTTGATAACTCTTTCTTCAATCCTGCTACCACATTCTTCTTTATATAGCCCAGTTTTTCGAATTGTTTTTCAGCATGGAGTAAGAATACAAACCTCACCCACACCTTTCCTGATTTTTAAACCATGTATATACCCTTGTTCTTGACTTATGTATAGATTCCATCTGAACACAATTAAGAGTTCTGGGATTCCCATTCTTCTCAATGTTAACCATACTTTGTTACGATCCACACAACCAAATGTGTGTGGATAGTTAATGCTGTTGTTGTTGTTGTTATGTGCCATAGACTCAACTCCAACTCTTCTTGTTGTTGTTGTTGTTGTTATATGCCATTGAATCGCTTATGACTCATAGTGACCCTATGTACAATAGCCCTAAACTCTGCTCTGTCCTGTGCCAATCGCACTGCATCCTTTCTGTTATTCTAAGTGCTCTATTGTACATAGGGTTTTCATAGGCCTGTTATTTCAGAAGTGGATGGCCAATCCTTCTTTCTAATCTGTGTTAATCTGAATGTTCAGACAAGCATTTTACAGAAAAAGTGAAATATATTCTTGGGCAAGGAAAAAATAATTATAATATAATATAATACATATATAATATATTATATATAACATAACATAACATAACATAATACATTTTATTATTATTTCCTTGTCCAAGAATAAAAACCAAGAACCCTCTTTGGAAAGGAAGCCGTTTTTGAGCATTTTCTCTGCTCTCCCAGATCTGCAATAAAGTGCTTTGGGTCCTACAATCAGGCTGTCTTCTTGGCCATTTGAACCCCTTGTGTCCAGTAAGACCGCTCTCCTAAGTCATCACGTAAACGGTAAAAAGAGAAACGGGCTAGTGACCCATATACAACAGCTTCGGACTGTGCTCTATCCTGAGCCAATTTCATCATCTCTGACACACCTAACCCATTACCCCAGTCACTGAGTCAATCCATCTCATTCAGTGTCTTCTTCTCTTGTCCTGTCCCTCTACCCTTCCAAGTATGACGGCCCTCTCCAATGAGTGGTCCCTCCTTGAAACCTGCCCAAAGTATGTCAGATGGATCTTCAAAATCCATGAAACACAAGTAAACATTTTTTGATGTTCTCTACTTTCAACCATCTGACATTAGGAATGTTATCTCTCATGCTATAGCCTCTTCTAAATCCAGCTTGAATTTCTGGCAAGTCTGTTGATGTCTGTTCCAGCCATTTAAAAATAATCTTCAGCCAAGATTTTTCTTACATGTTATATTAATGATATTACTCGGTAATTTCATTCTCTTGGATCATCTTTTTTTTTAAAAAAAAAAGGGGGGGAGGGGAATAAATAGAAATCTCTTCCAGTCAATTGATCAGGTAGCTCTCTTCCACGTTTCTTGACATAGACTAGTGAGCATGTCCAGGGCTGCATCTGTTTGTTGAAACATCTTGATTGATATTTCATCAACTCTTGGACCTTATTTTTTGCCAATGCCTTCAGTGCCACTTGGACGTCTTCCTTCAGTAACATCAATGCTTGATCATACACTACTTGCAGAAATGAGTGTGCATCAATCAATTCTTTGGGGCACAGTGATCTGTGTATTCCTTCCATCTTCTTGCTTGCTTCTTGCTTCTTGCATCATTCAGTGTTTTGCCCATGGATTCCTTCAGTATTGCAACTTGAGACTTGAATTTGTTCTTCAGTCCTTTCAGCCTGTGAAGCACAAAGGGCGCCCTTCTTTCCTTTCCTAACTCTAGCAACAAAAGGAAGTAAAGCTGAAGAAAGTTGAACTCGAGGTGTGCGCTCTACTAATCCTGTCTCGTTAAGAGACAGTCTATAAGACAGTCTATTCTGAAATGGGATGATCATAGTCCCAAACATAGGGGTCGCATTTACAGCACATGCCTTGGGAGAGCACAATTCAATCCTGTTTGATAAGAGCCAGGATGGCAGAGTTCAGAAAGGGCATGAAATTTAGCAGCAAAGATTGAATATATTTCAAACAAAATTCACCGTTCACCGATACTAAAATAAATACATAAAGAATCAGGGAAGAAGAAAAAAAAACAGAGAGGAGGGAAAATGTGCAACAATGAATGAATGGAAATCCAACTTTTCTGTAAACTTTCATTAACATCACAATTAGGGGAGCTCTGGTGGCCTAGTGGCAAGAAGCTACACTGCAATCCCAGAGGCGCACAGTTCAAATCCAACAGATGCTCTGCTGGAGAAGGAAGGACAATCTCCTCCTGTACCAGTCAGATCTGATTTGACGGTACACACAAATAATAAAAAAAAATTTTAAAATTTTAAACAAAATCACAATAAAAAGAAAAATAATTTTTGACACTTTACATATAAACTATTAGATATATAATAAGCATTTAGCAAGGTTGTGGAATTATTTTAAATTTTTCTTTATTAAGGTTGCTGGAATTTAAAAAAATAACTTTTAAAATATCATCATGCAAACTGTATAATAGAAACAATTAGAAAATGGAATACTGGGGATAAAAGAAACTGGTGTAATAGACAGCCTTTCAGATGACCTCTAATGACCTTCCCTTTCCATTATAATCCCCATCCCACGACGTCAGGCTAACCTTAGTGAGTGTCTTTGAGTGTACTGAAAGTATGGCAGAAATTATGAGATGTCACTTTAAATATTTGGTTACAAAAAGACTGCCTCTTCCATCTGGACTGCTCTCCCTCACTTTCTCAGACCACTTACTCTGGGGGAAGCCAGCTGTCTTGTCATGAGGCAACTCCCACGGAGCCACCACCAAACAGATCTTCAGGTGAGACCCTGATCAGCCATTGGACCTTGAACCAGAAGATCCCAGCAAGGTCATGCCTGATTCCTGACCCACACAGGCTGGGAATTAATAAATGTCTCTTGCTTTAAGTGGCCAGGTTTTGAGAGAATTTGTTATACACATCAATAGTGAATGAACCACCACTTGGCAAGCCTTCAAAACATGTCAGGTGCCTAAAGCTGAAATGTGCAAAACGTCTTCAGATGATCTTCCAAAACTAAATGACAACATGGTGTGAAATTGGTGTGGAAAGAGACACACACCAAAAGGCTCCCTGGTTTAAGCGCAAGGTGACACTTCAGAGCACTGGAGAGAGAGTGGACTTGCCCATAAATGGTGCTGAAATAGCTGGGTATTCACAAAGGGAGGAGGAGGGAAGGTGAACTTTGAACGAGCACATGCCATTCACAGACATCAACTTCAAAGTACCTAAAGACCCAAATGTGAAAAGTTACAAAGCTTCCTGCCTTTGAAACAAGGAAGGCTTTCTTAAATACACAAAGCACTAACTACAAAGTAAAAAGAGTATCCAATTAGACCTGCTAAACTGAAGGGTTTCTGTCCTTAAATTGAAACAGAAAAGATAAGCCACAGATTGGGAGCATATATTTGCACTAATAGAATGCACAAAGGAGTAGTACTAAGAATACTTGTACTATCATAGAAAACCATGCAAGGCTGAGCCGGAGGCGGGCATAACTGCAGGCAGGGTGAGTGGAGGTGAAGCCACGAGCAGCAGTGAGGTGGGCGAGCAGATGAGGAAGGCAGCAGCCAGTGTCTCAGTGCCACTGGCAGTGGAACTGACTTCTCTAGGACCTCTGAGGTCCCTGAGGAACTCCAGAGCTGTTTCTGTGAAGCTTGGAGGCTAAATCAGGAATTCCCTGGCTCGAAATCTTTTCTTAATCTCCTGACTGCTCTCTGGGGTCTCCCTCTTGCCCTGCTCCTTCCACCCAGCTCACTAAGCTCATTGACTAGGCTCTCTCCCTCTCCTCCCTTCCCCACCCCCAAACCTTTGCTTGTGACCCTTCTCTTCTTTCCTCTCCCCTGCTCGACGTCAACATGGAGGTCCTGATGGAGAGACACTTTTTTTTAATGCTGTATATGTGTGTGTGTGTGTGTGTGTATATATATATATCTATATATATCTGAGTCGGAAACGACTCGACGGCACATAACAACAACAACATCTCTATCTCTATCTCTATATATATCAGCATATTCTTTCCATTTAATTTTTTCCTCATTCATTCATTGTCGCACATTTTTCTCCCTGCCCACCTCTCCCCCGATTTGTTTTTCTCTTTGGAAAAAAAACATTCTTTCATTGTTATACAATCCCCCCCAAGTCCACAGTCCACTTTACTATGCATTTCTTTTTCTGTAATCTTATCATGACAATAATACCTAATCCTATATTACTTTTAAACAATTCTTTCTCTCTCATCTGTTTTAATGCAGTATACATTATTTATCCCCTCTTTTTTTCAGGTTCCTCCCAACCCAGTCCTGTTTCACTGGGTCAGTCCTGTTTTACAACAGTGGCACTATGCAGTATTTGTCCTTTTGTGACTGAGATATTTCATTCAGCATAATGTCCTCCAGGGTCACCCATTTTGGATAATATTGCATGAGTTCCTTGTTTTTCAATGCAGCGTATTATTCCATTGTGTGAATATACCACAGCTTCTCTACCCATTCATTTGTTGATGGGCACATGGGATGTTCCCAGCTCTTACTCTTAATCCCACCATTCCAAAAGGTTGAGTCAGGCTTCTCACTGACCCTGAAGCTTGAAGGAAACTTAAAGGAGAGAGCAAATCCAAAAGATCCTGGAAAGGTTGTTCTTTCTGCAGCCTTTCTGCTCCTGGGGTCAGGGAGCAAGAGTTAGGACCACGCCGCAAACCGGAGGCTCTCACCGCTGGGAACAGCCTGGAGAAACTGGCTTTTCTCCTCAGCACATTTTCCCTGGGCCAGTTTTGTTTGTCACACACATCACTTTGTGTCATCATTACTGTCCATCACCACACTCTACAAGACAGTGAGCTGAGGACAGGAACTGGGCCTTTCCCCTGCACAGAGACCACAGGCCTGAGTGAGGCCTAGTTCAACATACCAGCCAGTTCACGTGGGACAGGCAGATGGCAGACAGACAGATGCTCTGATGGGTGGAAGAAATTTATAAAGAAATTAAGGACAGGTGGACAGCCAGACATTAGGGTGGGCAGATGGATATATGAAGGGACAGATAAATGGATAGATGGAAGATAATGGACAGATGACTACAGCCAGGCACACCTTCCCTCAGCCGCTACCCCACGTCCAGTGGATGCTTCCAGGAAGTGGTCCCTGTCTAAAGCTGGGAGCCCAGAGGAGCTCAGGGCCACAAGCTTGGGGTCATTTCCTGGAACCATCAACCCCATCCCATGTCACCACAGCCACATCCTTCCGTGGGAAGCCCTGGGTTTGGTGGATTCTAACATGGGGCCCTGAGCTAAGGGGACAGATGGAGGACTTCACTTCACAGCAGGGGCCCGGGCCACCTCTCCCCAGAGCTGTCCTGGAAGAGTTGGAAGGTCTCCTGATGCCAGAGCACCCGGGTTAGCACAGAGCCACTCCGAGGCCTGGGTTCCTGGTCCAGTTCAGGGCTAGCCTAACATTACAGAGCTTGGATGAGGCTCACAACACCGAGAGAGGCAAGGGGCAAGCCACCCGAAGTCTAAGTGCCAAAGAGGCCTTTCCTGGTGGAGGAGGGAGGTGAGAGAAAACTTCGTGGAAGGTATGATACCTGAGAATTAAAATAGATCAAAGGATGTGGTAGCATAAGGCAAAGGTCTGCAGGCTGCACTGTGTGGACGATCATCCGAGCCCAGCAATCGGTCAGTTAGGCTGAGCGGAGCCATGCTGGGCCAGGAGGCAGGCTGTGAAAGCAGTGTCCTAGACGGAGCTGGGCAGACTGGCCCTGGGACTAGACTAGTCGGGCTCCGAGACTCCGCTGACGCTGTCAACAGGAATAGCAAAAATACTAATGAGAGATGTCTTACAAAGCAAGTACTGGAGTTGGAATTGATGCAAGGTGATCTTATGCGTGGCCGTCGGAACAGACCCTTATTCCGTGTTATTATTAGGTACTGTCAACTCTGGAGGACACCCAGAGTACAACAAAATAAAGCCAGGCCCCTTCCTACACCACGTTTACAGCCTTCCCTGTGCTTAACGCCCGTTGTTGTAATCACTGTCTATCCCTCCTGCTGACTCTTCCTCTTATGCTGATCTCTTACTTTTTCTAGAATGTTATCCTTCCTTCTCCAGAGACCAGCTCTTCCTGATAATATACCCAAAGTCTGTGAGACAAAGTCTTTAATTCTAAGGAGCACTCCAATTGTCTTTCTTCCAAGAGCAATTTGTTCATTCTTTTGACAGTCCATAATATACTCAAATGTTTTTTGCTAACTTCACAACTCACAGGTATCAATTCTTCTTCAGTTGTTCAGCTTTCACAGGCATATGATGAAGCAACTGAAAAGATCAGGACTTGGGGCAGGCACACCTTAGTCTTTAAACTGACATCCTTGCTCTCCAGCATTTTAAAGAGGTTCCTGAAAGCAGATGTTCCTGAAGGACTGAGTCTCTGATATTTTGACTGCTGGTACTATAGGTCTTAATTGTGGAAATTCTTAACAGCTTCGATCTTTTCTCTATTTATCATAATGTGAGGGGGTTTTTGGTCCAGTTATGGAGATTTTTGTTTTCTTGATGATGAAATGTAATCCATACTGAAGGCTATATAGTCTTTGATCTTCAGTAAGCACGTCGTCTTCATTTTCTGTATGTCAAGTCGTATCATCTGCATATCTCAAATTGTTGATGTCTTCCTCTAATCTTGATGCCATATTCTTCCTCATACGGTCGAGTTTCTCATATTATTAGTATGCATATTGAAAAATATGGTAGAAGACTACAGCTCTGATGCACCCCTTTTAAGCCCTGCAGTATCCCCTTTATTCTATCTGCACAGCTGTTTCTTGGACTGTGAATAGATTTCACAGGAGCACAGTTAAAGTGTTCTGGAATTCCCATCTTGCTCAATGTTATGCATAATTTATTATTATCCACACAATCAAGTGTGCTTGTATAGTCAATAAAATACAAACAAAACATCTTTCTGGTATTGTCTGCTTTCAGCCAAGATCTATCCGCCATCAGCAAACACGTAATCTGTTTAGCATCTTTTGAATCCAGTTTGAATTTCTAGCAGTAACATTGATTCTTGATCATAGGCTAGTTTCTAAAGTAATTGAGCATTAATCAGTTGTTGGCTGTACAGTGGCTCAGTATTCCTTCCATCTTCTTTTGCTTCCTGAGTCCTTCAGGATCTTGGCCACGGAATCCTTCAGCCTTGCGGTCTCAGGGTCTTCCTCTCAAGTCTTCTGTTTCTTCACGTTCTTCTCTTTTGGTTTTCTAACTCCAGCTCCTTGCATAGTTCAACTTGCTTTGATCTATCTTCTTGAGCTACTCTTTGAAATCTTCCTTTCCTCTCTCTTCTGCATTTCTTCCTTTCACTTGTGTACGAGAGTCGGAACTGACCTAGAGCCGACCCTCCAGTGGGTTTTCAGAGGTGGTGAATCGCGCTGTAGGAGGCTGCCTGTCTTTCTTCTGTGAAGCAGGTGGTGGATTCAAACCAAGTACCTTTGGGTTGGCAGCACAGCTCCTTTCCACGAGGCCACAGAGAGCAAGTTCCAAAGTCCCTTCTGACATCTGTTTTGGTCTTTTCTTTCTTTTCTCTTTGAAAGACTTCCTGCCTTGCTTCTTGAATGATGTCCTCCTCCTCCAAGGGCAGACCTGTCTGTTCTTCGTTAGTGTTCAAGGCATCAAATCTATTCTTGAGACCGTCTTTAAATTCAGGTGGAACGTAGTCAAGGTCTTGTTTTGGTCCCCATGGGCTTGTTCTCATTTTCTCCTGTTTGGATTTGAATTTGCACCTGAACAATGAGCGAGCTGTTCCCCGAATGGCCTCTGGTCCAGTCCTGACTGGAGATGCTGAGATCCTTATCTCTTTCCACAGATGTACTTGATGCAATTCCTGGCCGTGCCATCAGGTGAGGTCCTTGTGCAAAGTCACTTTGGGTTCCCCTTCTTATTTTTATTTCATTTCCACAAAGTCTCAAACAGCTGATTATTTAAACATAGAGCTCCAGGCCTTTCTTCCAAGGCATCTCCAGGTGGACTTGATCCTCCGGTTTTTAGTCTCACACCTGAACACAGTAACGTACAATACCCAGAGACCCCAGTGATAACAATAGCATTTATTGAAAGGCTTTTTTCTTGCTGAGTCCTCACTCTTGGCTAAGCCTCTTGACATGCAGGCAGTCTCCGAGGGTGATGGTTTGACATGACCCCTCAGGCTTGTGGGCAACCCCTGACTGCCCTTCAAGTTGATGTGAATTTGCTTTCCCTGTGAAAAGACTGAATCAAGCCCTTGTTGTTGTCGTGTACTGTCGGCTGGGAATCAGCTCCTAGCTGATCCTCTTTCGGGTTTTCAGCGGCTGTTAAATCCCATGGGAGAGGATGGCCCATGTTTACCCTGCGGAGCATCTGGTGGATTCAAACCACGTGCCTTCGGGGTGGTGGCACAGCTCCTTACCACCAGACCACCAGAGGACTCCGAACCAACCCCTATTCAGACAAATTCTTCGTGATCACCTTCACTTGCTCTACGTGCAGCTTGTAGGTCTCGCACTAAACTAAAGCTAAGTAAGAATAATATGCACCCAAAAAACCAAAACAAACAAACAAAAAAGAATAATATGCCTGTGGTCCAACTTGCTTGCAAATTCTTAAAGATTTGCTTAGGAAATAGAGGGAATCTCAATTGTAATCCAAAGACGGCACATAGATTGTTGTTGTGATGTGCCATCAAGTTGGAGCTGACCCTCCAGAGGGCTTTCAGGGGCAGGTAATCGCATGAGAGAAGACTGACCATCCTTCTCCCTCGGAGCAGCTGGTGGATTTGAACCACGTGCCTCTGGGATTGAAGCTCTAGGCCCACCAGAGCCCCCTGCCTAGAAATTCAATTTTATTTAATCCCCAAAACAAGTACTGTTATTGTTCTTATTTTGCAGATAAGGAAACTGAGCACAGAGAGGTTAAATGATACCTGGTCACACAGCTGACAACTGTCAGAGCTCACGTTTGAGCCCAGGCAACCTGGCTCCAGAGCCTGTGCATTTTACCCCTTTTGAAGCACTGTTTGGATCTAGAAATGTGCATATGGCAAAGGCTCCCCCTGAAGAAAAAGGATCGGGCTCCATTTCCCCAGAATTTAGTCAAAACCTGTCTGAAGAACTGGACCCACTTCAGCCCTGAAGCCAAAATTCTGTGCAAGAAGCGTCAGCTGCAGGTGGGGATGGAAAGACACGGCTGCATGATGCCTTGTCCACCCGCCGTTCACCCCACACGCGCAGCCCTAGAGGCGCCCGCCTCTCTGATCTGCGCTGCGGACCGCAGTTCCCAGGTGCCAAGGCCGCTGAGCACAAGCGAACATCGCCCCCTCGTGTTCGTCTGAGGAAAAGCACTGATCTCGTAGGTGTTGATTTCCAACGTGACCCAAAGTCAAACCAAAACAAAGAATACTCATCCCCCACTGAGGTTTCCCAGGAGAACACTGCACCCTTTCAGTTAGCAACCTAACATGGATTGTATTCTACCACCAGGACTCCTAACTGAAAGGTGGCACCTAAGAGTCCTGATGGGGAGTCCTGTGAACTGGGGAGCAGAGACTTTAGATCGGTAAAGTCAATGATAATTCTCTGAGACTGGAGTTTCACACCCAAGCCATCACGTTCACCAAGGGAGATTCAATCCTGTGTGATCATCACATAGCCAAGCCGATGGGGCCTGACTTACTCCCTGGAGGAGAAGCGGGTGTCTCTCTCCTGCTGTGAGGATGTCCTGTGGCCCCAAGTCCTGGTCAGCATGACCTTAAGACCTCAGGAGTGTGTGAGGGAGAGCCCTGCGAAGAACTGGACTTGAATCTCTGGAAGTTTGGAATCATTGTAATTTGGGGGGGCTAAAGAAAAGAGGCCCCTGACATCGACTGATGACTTCTCAGACACTGTCCAGACTGAACTGTGGTCCTGACTTGGTCTCCCCAAGAGGCAAGAGGCCAAGACCTTATCATCCCCCCTAGTCAGGTGAAGGTCACTGGTAAAGTTGAAGTAGGGATCGCCACCCTACTCCCAACCCCCTTCCACACGGGTCTTATTCAATCTTCACAGAGTTTCTTGGATGGAGAGGACTGGAGCCACTCATCCTCATGTCACAAAAACCCAGGGCCAGTGAAGGTCAGGTGCAGCCAAGGTCATTCAGTGAGGCTCAGAGCCAGACCTCAAAACTTGGGTCCCTGACTCCTCTGCTGAGCCTGTGGAATTAGGGCAAAGTCAGCATCCCTAGATAGGGGTGCACCTGTCTGGAACAGAACTTCAGAAGAGTAGAGCAGTGCACGTTCTCTCTGGGCTTGGGGAGGCCCCTAGGGTGAGGTCAACTCTCTGGAGGGGGCATAGTGGCCTCAGGTGTCCAGTAGCAAGGAGGAGCCCAGAGGGCTGAGGTGAGGTTTGAAGCTGAGAGTTCAGACTACTGCATCATCTGGGACGAGCTGAAAGTCTCCATCTCTGTTGTCACCTGCATCTCCCTGTGGTACCTCTGGGAGCAGAACCACAGGAAGAGGAAGAAACCTGCAAGAGAAGGTCATTTGGTGAGAGCACTGTGGGTGCAGTGGGGCTCATCCAGAACCCAGGCAGTGAAAGAGTGGGTGAAAGGAACCACGGTGGGTGGGGTTCGGCAGCTATGAGGAAGGCTGGATCTAGCCCACAATCGGCTCTGTGGGGGAAAGGCCTGGCAATCTGCTTCTACAAAGATAATTATTTTTATATGTAATCAAGTTGCCTGCAGCTAATAGTGACGCTATGCACAATGGTCCTGAAGCCTGACGTATCCTGAGCCAGTCTCATTGACTCCAACACATCTACTTCCATTGCCCTAGTTACTGTATCAATCCATTTTATCCAGTATCTTCCTCTTCTGCACTGTCCCACCACCCTTCCAAGCATGTTGTCCTTCTCCAAGGACTGGTCCCTCCTGGCCACACTCCCAAAGTAATTGAGATGGAGCTTCAAAATCCTTGCCTCTGAGGAGGAAATTAGTTTCACTCTCTAGAAGACAGACCTATTTGTTCTCTTGATGGTCCATGGTATGTTCAATACTCTTCTCCAGCAACATAACACAAAGGCATGTATTCTGTCATCCTTAGTCACTGCCAGTTCTCTGATGCATAGCAAGTAATTGCAAAGACTATGGCCTGGATCAGGTGCACCTTAATCTCTAGACTGACTGCATTGCTCTTTAGTGCTTTGGAGAGGTCCCTGACAGCGAACTTCCCCAATACATTTTGTCTTTTGATTTCCTGATTGGTGATGCCAGAGAGCTGACTGTGGAGCTGAAATTGTTAATAGCCTCAATCTTTTCTCCATCTATCATGGTGCTGACAATTGGCCCAGTGGTGAGAATCTTTGTTTTCTTGATGTTGAGCTTCAGTCCATATTGAAGACTGCAGTTCTTGACTTTCTGCAGCAAACGCTTCAGGTCCTCCTCAGTTTCAGCAAGCAGGGTTGTGTCATCTGCATAATGCAGGTTTGTTGATGAACCTTCCTCCACTCATGATGCCATATTCCTCCTCATAAAGTCCAACCTCCCGAATAAAACCCTTTGGGGTAGTGTTACTCTGTCCTGCAAGGTCACTACGAGCTGGTACCAACCTGAAAGGGCCTAATAACAACCACAGGGTCTATGAAAAATCCCAGGATTTCTTTCCACCAGCAGCCATAGGGCGTAAGGATGGAATGCATGAAGATGAGATGGCCCAGCCACTGTTAGCTCATAGGGAGTTTGGTGCAAACTGTGCAGAGTCCCTTCCTCTGGGCAGACCTAACCCCATCTCATTAGGCCCAGGCAGCATGTCAGCCGCACCCTCCCCTGCCCATAGCCCCTGGGGTTCCTCTGCGCCCGCCCCCCAGGCCTCACCATAGATGGAGTTCAGGATGGTGAAGAGGAAGAGCTGAGGTACCAGGAAGACACTGAAGGAGAAGAAGCCGGTGACCCAGGTGGTGCCCAGCAGCACGGTGAGGCCCAGCACGGTGACGACGTCGCTGCGGGCTCGGGGGTTCAGTACCTCTTCCCGCGCCCGCAGCCTGTGCAGGGTCAGCAGCACCCAGGCCAGCACCACCAGGTTGAAAAGAGACGTGAGGCCACTGTAGCCCATGACCAGGATGTGGTGCACGGAGGGGTTCTTCACCCAGCATCTGCAGGCCAGGGGTCGAGGGCAGAGTCAGTCCCAGGGTCACTCAGCCCCTGGACCACCTCTTGAATATAGTCTGATTTTCCTGACTCTGGTCCCTGATCTCACACCTGGTAGAATCCTGGTCACACCTCTCCAGCCAAGCCACCTGGGTGGGGCCCACATAATGTGCACCCCTCTCCAATCACACCAGCTTTTCCTAGGACTCCATTCCTCTAGCCCCCTGGAAACATCCTCTCCCATCTAGTGTCCCCGCCCGCCTGTCCAAGGTCAGCCCAGATGCCAACCTCCACACTGTTCCGTTGGGGCTCTGGTCCAGGGTCCTCGTCCTGGAAACCTCCTTCCTTCCTCACCACATGGTCATCACCCTCCTTGTGCAACAGGACGCCCCACTTCAGGTCCTCCCCTCCCCACCCTAGACTGGACCAGGATGCGGAGAGGGTCCCACCGCTGCTCTCCTGAGTGAGCGCGACTTGAGGAAGGGCACCCTCGTGAAGCAGAGAGAGCAGAAGAAAGCCCCAGCCAGAGATGAGAAAAGAGCGGGACAGAGGTCTGAAGGTGGCCAGTCCTGGTCCTGCCTAGGCCTTTCCAAAGGCCTGGCTGCCTGCAGCACCCTTTGCCTCCTGAGACACCTGCCAGAGGATGTCACCTTTTATCAAATCAAACACTATGCTGCACCCTTTCCAGAGGGCTTCTCATTCAACCCTCAGGACAAACTGTGGGATAGATGGGCCCCCGCTCCCGTGACTGAAGAGCTGAGAGGCCGAGTTATTTGTTCAGGAAGACACACCAGTAGGTGGTCCTCTCCGTCATTTGAGCCCAGCGCCCGTGCCCGCCTGTCCCCGTCACCTGCTAAGGCACCACCACCGATTCCGGCCCTTTTAGTTGTGTCATTCTCGCTCTGGACTCACAGTCAGTTGGTGATTCCACCACCAGTTTATGTCCTGGCAAGCGCCCTGGCAGCGGGCACCTGGGTCATTGCCAAGGTTTTGTTCTATTGCTACTTGTGTTTACAAAATGGCAAAGTACTTTCAAAATTCAGATGAATAAAATTCAGATGGATAAATGAGGGCAGTGGTTTTCTGAGAGGAAAGGACGAGATGAGTCCGGCGTGGGGAGAAGCCGGTTTTCAGAGGACTTGCTCTAGCACATCCACGCGTCAATGTGATTCTGATTGGGTGAGTCGCTTCTGCTCATTTGTCCACATCACATTATATGACACAGCCCATGTTCGAATCCCCGAGTCGCACTTTCTCTGAGGAGCCAGCCCCAACCCTGGCCATGAGGAGACATAACCCCCTCAGCTTGGTCCCCCAAGTCCCCGCTGCTAGGACAGTGGTTGGGAGTCAGGTGCTAGAGCCAGCCCAGCGTGGGATCACGTCTGAGCTCTAGAACTGTCTGAGTCACCTTGGACAGGACTCCTGAGTTGGCAGTACCTCAAACAGGACAGACTATAGAATATCTAGATTATAGACTATAGAAGTCCTCTTGGGGTAAGGACTGAACAGGCCAATACAGAGGCTCCTTCACAGAGTCGACCCTCAGGGATCTTGACCTTTCTCCGCCCAGGGGAGAAGAGGGTGGAACAGCCACCACTGTGGGTGGCTCTCTGGAGTGTTCTTTGCTAGCCTGTTTGGCTGTCCCACTACTCCTCTGTCTGTCTGTCATGTGGTGGCTCACATGTTGCTGTGATGTTAGAAGCTATGCCAACAACATGTCAGACAGCACCAGCCCAGTCACTCGTGGTAGACAGGTTCCGGCGGAGCTTCCAGACCGAGGCAGACTAAGACGCAGGGCTGGTCATTCATCTCCAAGATCACAGGCCCTTGGAAACCCTACGAATAGCAGCAGAACATTGTCTGATACAGTGTTGGAAAATGAGGCCTTCTGGTTAAGAGGTATTCAAAAGACGATCGGGAAAGAGGGGTTTCCTCAAAACAGGGAAAATGAAAAACCTCAAAACTAATCGAGTGGAGTCAGAACTGACTCCTAGTCGACGCTCCAGCAGGCTTTTTTTTTTAAGCTGTAAATTTTACAGCAGGAAACCGTCCATCTCTCTCTAGAGGAGCTGGAGGGGGATTCGAACCACCGGAGAAATATCACCATTTGAGTTTGGCAGCATGACTCCCTACGGACTACGTCACCAGAAACGGTCTACCCTCAGTGACTCTTCTGCTTGAAAAACTCTTGTTTTGCACTGTCTTGGAATCAAACTGAGCCTTCCGTACGACAGGTAAAAATTCTTCCACATAATGCATAGAGTCCCACTGCTAACCCCAGATCTGCTTCTCTCATAGCTCAAACACGCCAGCAATTCCGAGTGAGAGAGACAGGCAGTCTTCTCTAACGCAGGCTACAGCTTCCGACAGTCTGCTGGAAGTCAGCGGTGGTCAGATGCACCTTGGAGGCGTGTGGGGGTTTTTTAGTTTTAATGAATGATTGAAGAGTAAAGCTTTCAGTCAACAAAGAACTATCATTTGCTGAGGTAGCTCAACTCCAAATGAGAAGAAACAGTTGCCAAATGATCAGACTGCGGGCCATATTAAGAATGAATCAAAGGGAGCTATGGTGGCCTAGTGACAAGGAGGCTGCGCTGCAATCCCAGAGGTATACAGTTCTAACCCACCTGATGCTTTGCTGGAGAAGGAGAGGCAAACTCCTCCTGTACCAGTCAGATCTGATTTGACACTACATGCACAAAAAAAATAATAATTTTTTAAAAAAAAATAATGAATCGAGGCCAATAATCCAACAATCTGGACTTTGTGAAGAAGAACCCAGCACCAAAGATTGAAGGACGAATCGCAAACAATCTGCAATATGCAGATAGAACAATATTACTTGCAAAGAATAAAGATGCCCTGAAGCACTTGCTGATCAGTGTGGATTCTACATCAAGGAAACAAAAATCCTCACAGCTAAGCCAATAACCAATATCATTATAAATGTTGAAAAGGCCGGTGTTGTCAAGGATTCCATTTTACTTGCATCCACACTTGACACTCACAGAAGCAACAGTCAAAAAAGTAAATGGATTTGCCCAATTATTGGACAAATCTGCTGTAAAGGCTTTTTTT
>NW_006399951.1:5481909-5494401 GCF_000299155.1 Elephantulus edwardii | reverse complement strand
TATTCATATATTCATATTAATAGATGCATATTCATACACACATGAACCATAATGCATCTATGATTGCACAATGAATAAGGAAAATGGAAAAGAAATGGATGCCTTTGAATTCTGGTGTTGGTGAAGAATATTGACTTGCCAACAGAACAAATCTGGCTTAAAACAAGAAGCAGGCAGAATGCCCCTTAGCAAGGACAGCCGGACTTCATCTCACATCCTGTTGGTGTATTATCAGGACAGGTCAGGCCCTGAAGAGAGACAGCATACTTGGGAAAGCAGAGGGTCAACAAGAAAAAAGCTGGCCCGTGATGAGATGGATCGAGACAGGA
The DNA here is from genome assembly GCF_000299155.1 of Elephantulus edwardii. Classification (NCBI taxonomy): domain Eukaryota; kingdom Metazoa; phylum Chordata; class Mammalia; order Macroscelidea; family Macroscelididae; genus Elephantulus; species Elephantulus edwardii. The sequence goes on along the minus strand of NW_006399951.1, from coordinate 5,494,072 downwards.
GTTCAACAGTGCACGGGGCACAACAGAGACGGGGCAGCGTGGTGTGGTACACAGGCTCTCTGTGGGTCACAATTAACATGACAGCACCCTGTAACGACGTTCGGGTGTTAGAACTTCTTCACAATTAAAAAAATAGATGATAGATAGATAGATAGATAGATAGATAGATAGATAGATAGATAGATAGATATAGAGTCCTTGTTGCTGTTAGATGCTGTTAAGTTGGTTCTTAGTCACAGTGACCCTATGCACAGGACAGAAGGAAGCAAGAGGGGACCCTAACAAACACACGGAAATGCTGTCCAGTCCCGAGTCGTCCTCACAATTGTTGCCATATTTGCATCAGTCCATCTCATTGCGAACCTTCCTTCTTCCCGTTGGCCCTTCAATCTACCGAGCATTGTGTCCTGCTGAGGGCATGGTCCTTTCTGATGACACGTACACCATCTGTGAGACGGAGTCTCATTCCCAACATTACCTTCAAGGAGCATCCTGGCTGTGTTTCTTCTAAGACAAATGTACAGCTTTGGGCAGTTCACTGTGTATTAAACACTCTTCACCCTCCCCATAATTCAGAGGGCTCACTTCTTCAGTCATCCGTGTGCACTGTCTCACTTTCACATGCATATGAGGTGACGGGAAATATCGTGGTTTGGGTCAAAGTCCTCAAAGTGCACGCTTTACTCTTTGACACTTTAAAGAGGTCCTTTCTGCACCCTGTTTTGGTGGCGTAGGCCGTTGTGCTGCTAACTCAAAGGCCTCGGCTCCCCGGGAGTTCAAATCCACCAGCAGCTCCGTGGGAGACAGACAGGCAATCTCTTCCCATTAGTTTGTTGTTACTGTTCTGTGTCGTTGAGTCTCCTGTGACTCGTAGTGACCCTGTGCACTACAGCTCTCAAGCCTGCCCTGTCCTGAGCCTGCCTCACTGTCTCCGACACGTCTACCCCAGTTACTGGGTCAATCCACCTTCCCAGGGTCTTCCAAGACCCTATCCAGGGTCTTCCTCTTCTGTGTTGTCCCTCCACCCTTCCAAGCATGATGTCCTTCTCCAAGAACTGGTCCCTCCTGGCCACATGTCTAAATTTACAACCTCACAAACCCAACAGAAGGTCAACTATGAGTCACTTCTGACTTGACAACAATAAGTGAGTGACTGAGTTCCACGCCCAAGAGGGTGCAAATGGTTAAACGCTCAACTACTATTAACCAAAAGGTTGATGCCTCAAATCCACCCAGATGTACCTGGATAATCTGCTTCCAAAATGTCACAGCCATTAAAACTATGGATGAGATTTCTCTTGTGCACACAGAGGGTCGTCAGTGAATCAAAGGCAGCTTCACAGTCTGTCATCCACCCCACATTCCCTAGAGGCCTGTGTTGCTTCCCCCTGCACCCCTCCCACACATGTACTGAGCCAGTTCATGGGGTGTTTGATTCCCCTCTCCCTCCTCTAGCCACCCCCACCCCCAACTCGGTCCCACTCTTCTTTGACCAGGAGGGCTTGAGGAGTCTGCCTCAATTGCTTGTCTGACCATCTATCCCAGCAAGGCCTGCTGATTGGAAGAGCCCAGGACCCAGCTGCCTTCCTGGGCCAGGTGGAGAGCTGGCTTGTGGGCTCATGACTGGGGAGGAGGGTGGCAGTGAAATAGTAGAGTGGACAGACGGCCGCTGGCACTGGAACTGGGCAGTCCCATGTACCAGCCGCAGGCCAGGAGGATCAGGCTTCTGAACAATTGCAGTAAGTGGCCAGAAGGGAGGAGGGCGCGGCTGAAGGAGACCAGGAGCTGCAGGGCGAGGCAGGATCGTGGCAGCTGTCTCATCAGGAGGCAAGAGGCATGTGCATGGGCATTGGAACCTGTTCCACCATTTCCTGGCATTTCCCGGAGTAGAATGGGAGCGGGGACAGCCCAGATCCAACAGAAGAGGTATGGCAGGCCCCCCAAGAAGCTGCTCCATTCTAAGCCATGGCACCTTCTTTGAAAAGCCAGTGTCCTACTTACCCTTCCACAATGTTCTCTTCTCTGATTAGGAGGGATTGGGGGACACACCTCATCCTCACTTGCTTCTAGAAGCAGATACCCTTCCAGAGCCTGTGACCCATGTGGCCCTTCACCCAGAGCCCAGGAGTCTGTTGTTGCCTGAGACACTCACATGGATGTGTTCTTGGAGGCTGTGCTGTTTCCCCAACTGCTGGAGAGTGGGATCGTATGGAGTCCATACACTGAGCTCTGGACAGCAAGGATAAACAGCACCAGGACAGCCGGGACCCCTGAGAAGTGGGACAGAGGTTCAGGAGAGCCAGGGGCAGGGGCTGACCCTGGGGTCCCCAGGACTACAGAGGCAGAATTCCACCGGGTAAGGGTAGAGGAGAGTGTTCTGAGCTCCAGGCCCCTGCACGGGGCCCAGCTTCAGAGCAATCTTCCTGGCAGTCTTAGATGATGTCAGTGGGGCCCTAAGACAGAAAGAGAGTGGTGGTGATTGTGGACACACAAGGCAGATGAGGGCAGAAATCTAATGGGAAAGAAGGTTGGAGAACTGGCGAGGAATAGGAACAATCAAGGCAGAAAATAGGAAGGTGATGGTGGTGCCAGTGATTGTGGGGATAGAAATGGTGGTGAGGATGAGGGCAATATGATAGAAGGGGATGCCGTGAACGTGGCGGTACAAATGATCATTCAGTGAGGCTTTTTCTAGCAATTGGCTTTACCACTCACACCATATGGCTGGGTCTGATGATGGAAATAAGGTATGTAGAACACTCACAAGCGGATTGGGAAATTTTGCCATTCCACCAGGCTTAAATGAAACAGATTCAGGGACATAAATCAGGCATCTCGCTGCCATCAAGAAAGAAGAACCAAAATTCAAAAGACAAAATAAAATAATTTGTACTTGATTTGCATAGTTAGATACAATTATTATTACTAAATAGTATTTTAACAGAGATAAGAGTCGGCCTGGAGCTCCGCAATAAACCTCTTATCTCTTGCTGTTGCATCTAAATAAATAAATAGATAGATAGATAGTATTTTAAATAACTTTAAAGTTATAAGAATACCTAAACAATGATTAAATGGCTTGATTATCACTAAAAAAAAAATAACACCAGGGAGGAGCATGTTCTTTGGAGCAATTCACCGCACTTGATCACAAGGAAAGCTTTTGTTAAAGGATAAAGTTCAATAGGTCAGAACGGACAAGAAAGAAGGAGAAAGAGATGTAAAAAACAAAGGCTGGGGAAACAGAAAAGTTGTTAACTTGCGGGAATGTAATCAATGCCACAAAACTAAAGGTTTATGAACTGTTTTATGGAAATCCAGCTTGCTCTACCAATGTTCACTCATATCACAATAAAAAGTTTGAAAAATTAAAAAAAAGAAAGAAGAACCAGAGCGGGGGGGATTGTGTACCAACGAAGGAGTTTTTCTTTTGCTTTTCAAGGAGAGGAGCGAACTGGAGGTGGAGGTGGGGGTGAGGAGAAAAGTGCAACAATGAATTAATGAAATTCCAAAATCTCTGTAGATGTTCATTGAAATTAATAATAATAATTAAAAAATGTGTAACAAAAAGAAAGAAGAACCAGCAAGGGTAGCAGCATCTGCTTTGAACCTGACGTCTCTGCATGAACAAGTGACGGAGCTCTGTAGCATCGGAGGGACTGAATGAGACTAAGACAGTGGCAGCAGAGATGGCAGTCCAGAGGGTGGCAGGAGTCGTAGAAACGGTGGCGGCAGCAATGGTGGTGGGGAACCGGAGGTCAGCAGGAGACTGGGCTGAGCTAGAGCTTAAGACCTACACGGCTGGAGCTGAGAGCCTCAGGTCTAGGTTCACAGGCAAAGCGGAGGGAGCTGCAGAATTGTCAGAGCTGAAAGAGCTTTTCAACACTGCAGAGCACACCGGAGGTCAAAGGTAACAGGCTGAGGGTCAGAGAAAGGCTGCAATCCTGACTAAGAAGAGGTTGCCCTGACTGAAAGGGTGCATCCTGACTGTTTCCAACCTGGATTGTAAATTGTTACGTCCCTAATAATCCCCATAACTGTAAATTGTCACTTCCCTAATTGTTACTTCCCTAATAATCCCCTTAACTGTAAGTAAGCATGAGTATCCTCTGTGAGTTCTGTGTGGCCATTGCAACAAGTTTAGCAAATCCAGTGGCACCCGCTTCCCAAACAACATGCCTCTGGAAACTCTATGAATTTTGAAAAATGTTGGTATTTGTAGAGGGGCTTCAGGCCTTTTGTTCATAGGGTCCCTATGAGCGCACGACTCGAAGGCAGTCAGGAACAACAGTGTGTGTGTTTGTGTGTGTACTTATATGCTTTTATAATAAATTTGCTAATTTGTTACAATGGCCACACAGAACTCACAGACAATGCTTATGCTTACAGTTATGGGGACTATTAGGGAAGTAACAATATAAGTTTTGGTAAATATTGATAGTTGTAGAGGAGCTTCAGGCCTTTTTGTTGAGAGGGTCTCTATGAGTCGTGCTCGACTTGAAGGCAATCAACAACAGTATAAAATATACTGCATTGAAACAGATGAGGGAGAGGACTGTTTCCAAGGGATATATGAGTAAATGTTATTGTTAAGACAGGAGTCCAGAACAAAGGTAGCATAGTGGAGTGGACCTGGGGGGAGGATTTGAATAACAATGAAAGAATTTTTTTTCTTTTACTTTTCAAAGAAAAAAGCTAATTGGGGAGAGGGGTGGGCAGGGAGAAAAGTGCAGCAATGAATAAATGGAAATCCAAAGTCTCTGTAAACTCTCATTAAAATTAATTTTAAAAGAAAAAGGAAAAAGTGAGACGTGTTAGAATTATAGGAAGGCAGGGTGCATGAGGCTTGTCTAACCTCACAGGGATTGTCTTTTGCGGCTGTTACTGTTGATGAGGATTCTTCCTTTGTGAAGTTAGTGAAGGTCTGACTGCCACGTCTCTGCCCGGCACACTGTTTTTCCAGGAATGGGAGTGGTATTCGTGGTAGACGGGAGTGCTGCGAGTGATGGCAGGTGCAGTGTGCTGGAGGGTGTGAAAGTGATGGTGGCGACGGTGGTGGTGGACGTACAGGTGATGCTATGGGGATGGTGGTTCTGGAGGTGGAGGTCATGGTGGTGGAGATGGAGACGATGGGTCTGCTGTTAGAGGCAGGAAGACAATGACAATGACAGTGATGATGATGATGGTGATGTAAGAAGTAGCAGCGGAGTGCTCAAGTGTGTGATGACACTGCTCATAGGAGTGGTCATAACCATGAGAGAAAGGACAAGAAAGAAGAGAACAGGACAAGGTCATTGCCCCACACACAACTGGAGATCCCAACAAACAAGGGGACGCGCGCTTACCCCAGCCCACCGCACAGAGCTTGAGCACGTAACGATGGATGTAGACGTTGTAGACACGCACGAAGAGAAGGTAGAGGTTGAAGCCTTCCATGGCCATCCAGGTGAAGCAGCTCAGCAGCGCGTAATGCAGGACGGCGGCCAGTGCGGTGCACGCGGACGCGGACACAGACGGTTTGGCCAGGAGGGTGCTCAACAGGAAGGTGGAGTTCAAGAGCAGGGCAGAGGCGTGCAGGTTCACGTGGATCTGGGCTATGGAGTCACTCTTCTTCCTGAGGGTGAGCATTGGCCTTACCGGCTGGGGGAAACCACTCAGTAGAACCGCCCCTGCCTTTATAGAAGGGAAACCGAGGTCAAGTTGGAGCAGGGTCCCAATAGCAGCCACACAGCAAGATAGATCTTCTTCTACCCTGTCCCCTGCCCTCAGGAGGAGCTCAGCCCTCTGTGAGGACCAAGTGGGGGGGAAAGTGGAGGTTCTGAGCAAAGTGCTGGCACTGCGCAGGAGGATACCTGGAACGGAAGTGCAGCAGGATGGTGAACAGTGAGGCCGTGACGGAGATGCTGCAGCCCACGAGGGAGATGTACCTCAGAGGGGGCAGCAGCTCTTCGGGGATCGGGTCCCGGGAGAGTTGCTGCAGGAAGGAAGGGAGAACTGGAGGCAAGGAGAAGCATGGACTCCCATCTCCAGGCTCAACTGCAGGGGCCTCTCCAGACTTCAGCTCTAACACCCCCTTCTTTGTTTTTAAATTGTTATCATTATTTTTTTTTTACATGTACCATCAAATTGGGTCTGACTGGCACAGGAGGAGATTGCCCTCCTTCTCCAGCAGAGCATCTGGTGGATTCAAACCGCATACCCCTGGGACTGCAGTGCAGCTTCTTGCCACTAGGCCACCAGAGCTCCCTGAGGCCCCCTTCTATATAATCCTGCTCATGGTCCTGGCTTGACTATGTCCAGAGCAGGCATAGCGGCTTTCCCCTGTCCCACTCCCAGCTCCACTTTCTCTGAGAGATTCTCTATTTCCCCTGCTCTTAGCATGTAGGTGGCTCCATCACTTCTCCCACTGGGAGTAGGAGGATGCATCAGGCCTGGTCCTCCTTCCTCCTGCCCATGATAAAGATTCCAGGGATGAACAACTGAACTGACTGGAGCAGATCTACCTCCATCAGTTGGGTCAATAAATGACATGTGTTGGGCCAATAGGCTCAATCCAGCTGCGAGAATTAATTGGAAAAGGGAAGCTATCCTTTCAGCACCCTGACCGTTCATAGGCAATGAGCCTGGAAGTGCCAGAAGCCGTATTGTTATCCCGTGGGGGATCCCGCCTGATGGTGAAGCCAGAACAGCAAATGCAGCTGAAAGACAAAACACAGCACTATTTTGGCAATACCGGATGAGCCCCTGGATCAAACCATGCCTGAAGCTTCCACCAGGCTTTTGGAGAACAAGAGTCCATAAGTTTTCCTTTTTTTCTATTAAGCCTGTTTGAGCGGGATTTTCTGTCTCTTGCCCCAGACTTTGCCTTGCTCCTCTATCCTGGATGTGGGGTCCTCTAGAGTTCTGACCATCTCCTCATTTAAGTTAAATGCACACATACCATGAGAACAGCAAAGTAGCTGAGGTGGTTACAATGGCAGATCACCTGGGTAGGTGAGGGCTGTTCTGTGTGGCAGCCCCTGGGGCTCCAGCTCCCCCGCTGCTTCTCACTGGTTCCCTCCTCCCAGAAGGCACAAATCAGTCTGTAGCCTTCCTGAAGGGAGACATTGAGTCCGATCAAAAGGGTGCAGGGGAGGAACTGTGGATTAGGGTCCAGGACTTGTAGGGATCAAAGGTGGCCAAGGTCTGGTCAATACACACATTCTATACCCCCGGGCCACAAAGACTACATTAAGGATGGCCACACGTTCCTGTTGGACATGTAGGACTCCATTCTGAGACCATTGTTTGGCAAGAAAGGGTCTGCTGGGAAAAGGGAGAGAAAGCCAGGTGCTCCAGCAGGCACCTTGTGATAGCAAAAGATAATCAAAGTAGGAGCATTGCAGAGAGACGAAAAGAGATGAGTTTTGATATCACATCGGTCCCTGGATCCAGCCGTGCCTGAAGCTGAACTACCCCTGGACACTTGCACCACTTGGGTCAATAAAGTCTCATCTGTGCAAACACTGCCTTCAGTTGGCTTTCTTTCAAGAATCCTGACTAATGCAATAAATGAAAGCTGATAGACAGGAATTATTTCTTGGGCAGAAATATTCACAACGTGATGGGTTTTTAAATCTTCAAAACCTTTAGGTGATTGTAAGCTTGCTTCTAGGACGGCACTCCTGGGTCAGGCTTGGCCAAACCAAAATTGAAGTGAGAGCCACAAAGGAGCACGAGCGGGGTGAGAGAGGGGACACGTCAGAGGTACCAGGCTTCGGTTGTGCCAGATGCTGATGTTGATTGGTTCTTTGAGGTTGTCCACGTGGCCGTGGTCCAGCCGTGCACCAAGGACATAGTTATTGAGCAGAGAGGAGCCGGAGACATCCTGGAAGGACGAGGAAAGAAGAGATGGCTGGGGGGGACACAGGGAGTTTCTGGAAGCAGTGTCAGTGCTGTTTAGCCCAGCACTTCACTCTGGGATGAACTTGAAAGATGCCACCCACGTGCACACCATGGCCAGCCTCTGAGCCTTCACATTCACTGTTCCCAGTACCTGGAACACCACTCTCTCGGAGTCCCCTCCTTTCCTTCCACCTCCCAGCTGATGACTGCATGCCAACCTCATGCCCTCCACCTCACCATGCAAACAGAGTGAAAAAGACAAAGGCACCTTCTCCAGAAACTCTCCTGGACTACTCACTGAAAACAGCCCCACCCACCCTGACACATCACCCGAGATCCGGGGTCATCTCTGTGGCTATAACCAGCCCTGAGCAAAAATTAAGTCTCTATACTTCTACACTAAATACTGAGACAGAGAGCTCGCTGAGGTCAGGGGCCTGATCATCTTCTCACCTCCCAGGGATACATAGCAGGTTTCTTAAGTCTTATTTACTTATTTTAAGTCATATCACATCTGTAAAACATGTTGCATTAAGCAAGTCTGCTGTCAAGGACCTCTTTAAAGTGCTAAAGGGTAAGACTGTCAGTTTAAAGACTAAGGTGTGTCTGACCGAAGCCATAGAATGTTCAGTTGCTCCACATGCATGCCAAAGTTGGACCCTGGATAAGGAAAATCAAAAAAGAACTCATGCCTTGGTGTTGGTGAAGCACACAGGGATACCAAAAGAACAAAGCAACCAGCCCTTCTAAAAGGCATCGTAGCCAGGATATTCTCTGGAGGCAAGGACTGTGAAACTTCACTGTGCATACTTTGGGCATAGTTGTTAAGAGGGGTCAGTCCTTGGAAAAAGACAACATTCTTGGAAAAGGGGAAAGGTCAGTGAAAGAGAGGAAGACACTCAAGGAGACGGACTGACCCAGTGACTGAGCATAGCAGAGATTGTGAGGGGGAATATTTTGATCTGTTTTTAAATTTGTTATGAGTGGGCTCAACAGACTTAACAATAGCATCTGTAGGCCAACGGGGAAAATGAGGTCTAGGAAAGAGCAATTGCTACCCCAGGCTGCAAAACAAGCTCTCACCAGCCCTGGGCTCCCTTGGGGCTGGTCCTCAGAAAGGTGTTCACTCTTGCCCTCCTTAGCCCCACCATGGACACCCACCTGGAAAAAGAAGGAAGTGTAGAAGTAGACGCAGATGAGACGCAGCTTCCTGGGGGTGACCTCGCAAGCCTTCTGGGTCAGCTCAGCTGGGAACTGCATGGAATGGGGGGCTCGGGCCTGGAGAGGGCCATGGACAGCCTGAGGCTGGGCTTCAGAGCTTCCCAACGTGGACCCACATTCTCAGATTCTCTCCCCAGGAAGCATTCCCAGCCTTGGCCTGGCCACTGGAACCATGTCTCTGCCTGGAACCTCTGTCCGCTAGGCCCTCTCCCCTAGCTTGAGTCTCCTCCTCCGCTGTCTAAGATCCCAGACCAGCCCTTCGTGTTGCTGGAGTCTTGAATTTGCATTTCTTTCCTTCACCTGACACCTTCCTTCTCTCCCAATCCCACGCTGGGTCTCCACATCCTAGTGTCCTGCACCAGCCAAGCATCCAGCAGGTCCTCAAAAGGACCTTGTCTACCTGGCCTGCCCACTGCTGCCTTCTCCAGACCCCTGCCCAAAACTGCCCTCGAGGGACCCCAAAGCCCTCTTCTCTGTGGCCAAAGGCAAAAACTTCAGCCCCGTTTAACAGACGAGCCATTGCTGCTAGCAGAGCAGAGCCTGGATCCCAGAGAGGAGGGCACAGCCTGGGTAAATGCAGAATCTAAAGCCCGGAGGATTGCTGGGGCTGGAAGCCGCAGAGCACCCCACCTCCTCAGCCTCCGCTGACCTGAGGGGCCTGCCTGAAGGTGGCACTGTTGAGCGAGAGGCCAGCAAAGTCACAGTTAAGCTTGAAGGCCAGAGACTGAATGATGGCCTGAGACGACTGCTCAGTCAGGTTGCAGCCCTCAAAGGTGACATTCAGCAGGGTCTCCTCCAGCTGTCGGATGTACCTGTGGGTGGGGAGGCTGGTGAGGGAAAGCAGGAACTGGGGCGAGGGGTGGGGGCGAGTGAGGGCTCCAGACGGCTTCCCCGGCACACTGCATATGCCCTGTCATTCCCAACCTTTTCACACAGTTCCCTCCAGCAAGCAGACCCAGACCTCCCTGCTGCACCCAGCTCCTCCTCCCACAAAGCCTGCCGGGTTCATTTGTCATCACCTCCTCCAGAAAGCCTTCCCTGACCGCTCCCCACCCCATCAGCACTGAATGGAGTATTTTCTCCAGTGAAGTTCTTGGTCCGTGTTAGTATAAGAGATGCTCAGCCTTTGACACACAGACCTGCGAGAACCCCAGAAAGCATCTCAGAGCCCCTTCCCATAAAAGGACACAAAGACACCTCCCCCAGGAGACAAACTCTCTGAGGGCAAGGGCATAGCTGCCCTGCACAGACAGCACTCAGCTCCAGGCCCACAGTGGGCGTTCCACAAGTGCATGCTGAATAGCAGTTAAACAAGCCGAAGATTGTCTGCGCTGTCTAAAGGTGCAGGGAGGCGGCAGGGATGCCTCACGGACTCACCCAGCGGGAGGAAGCTTTTCAATCCTAGGTTTGGCCCTGGTCCTCCTCTGCATTTCCTCCATAAGCTCTCGGAGCTTCTGTGAAGTGCCTGTCGGGACTCAGAGTCACTCTTCTACCTCAACCTCCACCCTGAGCCACCCCCGGCCCCACCGGACTCATTACTCCCAGATGCTCCACGTCACTTCCCCTCAGTGCGTCAACAGAGCCCTTCTCTCCATCCACGTGGCTTTGGGCCTTCCATTTTTCACAGCTCAGCCACGGGCTAGACTAGGACTGCCTCCCCCCTCCGCATTCAGAGGAGCCCCTTACCCACTGTCCCGTTCTGAGCAGTCACGAGGCAGAAGCAGAGGAGAAGAATCCCACCGTGATCCATCTCTGTGCGCGGGAATCCTCCAGATTTGGCTTCCGACCCTGCCCAAGAGAAAGTCCACGTCGCCTTCATTCCGGTAAAGAGCCCCCTCCATACCGAGTTCACGTCCAAGATCGTAGCATAGATTTTAGAAAAGGATCATAATGACGATTGCAAAACTTGAAGAATGTCATCAATCGCATGAATTGTATGGGTAGAATACAGGTTTCAGTTTTGGCAGGTCTTACTGTACTTGATCAAGGTCCTGTATCTAGACTATATAAAGAGCACATATTATTCAATCATACTATTCAATAAGACAAACTCTCTAGTACAAATGGGGCCTTATTTGGACAGCCACTGTGCTCAAGAAGATACTGAGGGCAAACTCTGGTGGCCTAGTGGCAAGAAGCTTCACTGCAATCCCAGAGGTGTGCGGTTCGAATCCACCAGATGCTCTGCTGGAGACGGAGGGACAATCTCCTCCTGTACCTGTCAGATCCAATTTGATGGTATACACACACACACACACACACTAATTTAAAAAAAATTTTTTTAAAGAACATACTCAGATCATAAAGAAATAAATACAGTAAAAGATTCTCAATATCATTAGTGGCTGTTGTTGTTGTTGTTGTTGTTGTAGTGTATCATCAATTTGAAACTGACTCATAGCTGATGCTCCAGGAGGTTTTCAGAGGCTGTTAATCGCATGGGAGGAGATAGCCCAGCCTCCCCTGGAGCAGCTGGTGGATTCGAACTGCGCGCCTTCAAGATTGCAGCGCAGCTTCTTGCCACTAGGCCACCAGAGCTCCATATTAGTCATTAGGAAGGTCAAGGGGGGAAAAAATCACAGTGCGATAAGTGTGACAGCACACCTACCACTGTTCAAATTCGAATGACTGACACCACCAAGTGCTGCTAAAGATAGGGAACAACTGAGGGGCTCACACAGGGCTGCGGGGGATGGAAAATGACAGTTTCTCCTGAAGTTAAGCATACACTTAAACATACATATGAACATTATACCAGCAATTTAACTTCAAGGTATTCACCCAAGGAGAATGCAAACGTGTGTGTACACAAAGACCTGTATACTGATATTCACAGCAGCCTTATTTATAATAGCCAAAACTACATAAATAGCCATAAACTGGTGGGGGGAGGAAACACAATGAAATAGTAAATGCTTCTAAGAAATAAAAATATCTAAATTGCTGATGTGAGCAAAAATAGAGCTAAAATTCGGAATCGTTATATTAAAGTGAGTGAATGCATTTCACCCCAGTCAAAATAGCAAAATTTAACAGAACAGCAAGCAACAAATGCTGG
>NW_006399951.1:5477113-5479871 GCF_000299155.1 Elephantulus edwardii | reverse complement strand
GACATCATGTTTGGGAGAGTGGAGGGACGACGCAGGAGAGGAAAACCTTCGATGACATGGATTGATTCTGTGAGTGGAGAGGTGGGAATGAGTGTGTTTGAGACGGTGATGTTGGCGTAGAATAGAACAGCGTTTAGAGCTCTCGTACATAGGGTCGCTATGAGTCGCAAGCGACTTGGTGGCACATAACAACAACAACAACCGTCAAATCGGATCTGACTGGTACAGAAGGAGATTGTCTCTTCTTCTCCAACAAAGCATCTGGTGGATTCGAACCACACGCCTCTGGGAGTGTAGTGCAGCTTCTTGCCACCAGGCCACCAGAGTTCCCTAAATCCATAATTTCTAACATTAACAGCTCTATCCATGGCTCAGTTCCGCAAGTTCTCTATGAATTTTGGGTTTGGTGATTTGCTAGAAGGTCCTCCAGAGACTCAGGCCCATCAGGGGAATGACTCATACCTGTAGGCTGGCTTTGCGCAGGAATAGGTGAGCAACGGGTCAGACTGGATGCAACTAGATGCTGAGCCCATTGTATATGATTTCTCAGTCCAGACAACAGTCCAGCAGCCTTGCACTAAGTTAGCATTGTCATGGTGCTGCTCCTGTGTTGGTGTTTTCACACACCCCGCAGTGTGGAGAGAGCTCTCTACTGTTGATCCCACAGCTATTGATGATTATATGTTGATATTGTTGTTGTTGTTAAGTGACCCTATGTACAATGACTCTAAACCCTGCTCTATCCCTTACCAATCTTATTGTCTCCGACATCCTATCCCCATTACCCCAGTGACTGAATCAATCCATCTCATTGAGGGTCTTCCTCTCCTGCGCTGTCCCTCCCCCCTCCCAAGCATGATGTCCCTCTCCAAGGACTGGTCCGTCTTCGCAATATGTCCAAAGTGTGTCATCAAAGCCTCAGAATCCTTGCCTCCAAGGAGCAGCTTGGCTTCACTCTTTCCAGGATGAACTTGTTTGCTCTCCTAGCAGTCCATGGAATATTCAACACTCTTCTCCAGCACCACAGCTCGAAGGCATCAACTCTCCTTCTATCATCCCTAGTCATTTTCCGGCTCTCTGATGCATAGCAAATAATTGCAAAGACCATGGCCAGACTTGACATCGTTGCTCTTCAGTACTTTGGAGAGGTGATACATATGTCAAATTTCCTCAATCTACTCTTTAAAAAGGTAACTTTTGCAAGAAGGTGCACTGCAATTCCACAAGGACATGGTTCAAATCCAACAGATGCTCTGCTGGAGAAGGAGGGGCAACGTCCTTCTGTACCAGTCAGATTCGGTTTGATGGCATACATACAAAAAATAATAAAATAAAAAAATTTAAAAAGATAGCTTTTAATAGATCAATCAAATCGCATTTCTGTGTAAATATGGCTTTAGAAAACCAACCAAAGAGGACGGAGAAGGGAAGAGGAAAGGGGGAGAAGAGAGCTGGTTTTCCTAGTCTTATGAAGAAAAAGCCTCTCTCTCTCCCTCCCTTTCTCTTTGTTTCTCTCTCTCTCTCTCTCTCTCACACACACACACACATATACACATACACACACACACACACACATTCACAGGGATTCAAGGATGGAAAACCACAAAATTAAAAGCACTTGTTTAATTATAGTGACAGAAGGAAGTAGTTAAGAGCCTGAGCTTTAAGTTTTCCACTGTATGCAAAGATGTAAAATATAACAGCACAGGGCAGCTCTGGTGGCCTAATGGCAAGAAGCTGTACTGCAGTCCCAGAGATATGCGGTTCAAATCCACCAGATGCTCTGCCGGAGAAGGAAGGGCTATCTCCTCCTGTACCTGTCAGATCCAATTTGATGGTACACACACACAAAATAATAAAATTTAAAAAAATATAACAGCACCCAGCATTGACAAGAGTATGCAGACGCAGGCAAACTCCCCTACTCCCCAAGGGAGACTCAAGGGTCTTACTTTTCCATGGGAATGTTCACAAATTTTTGCAAGGTAAAATGTAATATACATGTAAGTGTATTTATATATATATATAAAATGTGAATAATAGCAATAAAGAAAGATGGAAAGCTATGTAAAGGTCTATTAATAGAAGGATAGTTTGATGGCTTCTTATAAAACCAAATGTGCAAGAAAATGAAAATTCATATTTATTCAAAAGCCTGTGTAACTGCCCTTACAGAAGCATTCCTCCTAATAGGTAAATATTGGAAACTAGCCCAGCGTCCCTCAGTGGTTAAACACACTGAGAAACATCCACATTGCAGACAACTACTCAACAAAGAAAGAACTCTAAAACATAGCACAGCTGAGATGGGTTTTCAGGAAACTATGCTGAGTGAATGTTCATAGGGTCGCTATGAGTCATCTACGACTCAACGGCATCAAACAGTAACAACAACATGCTGAGTGAAGCAGGTCTTTTGTTCGTAGGGTCGCTATGAGTCGTCTATGACTTGATGGCATCTAACAACAATAACAACGACAACATAGACAGAGCTACGTTGGCCTAGTGGACAGAAAGTTAGGCTATCAAGCCCAAGGTGGGTGATTTTAATCTGTGGCCCTTGGGCCTGTTTCAAATTCTTTTTTGTCAAACATTCTTCTAGATGGTATAGCACTGGTCTGTGCGTTGCTGTACAGAGGTAACTCATGGTTGCTGTGATGCTGAACACTGTGACACTGATGTGATAATGTGATAAATGTGAGAATGGTTATCCATGGCGGACAGTGTTTGGTGGAGCTCCCCAATTAAAACTAGCTTG
>NW_006399951.1:5420426-5477013 GCF_000299155.1 Elephantulus edwardii | reverse complement strand
TCCGGCTCTCTGATGCATAGCAAATAATTGCAAAGACCATGGCCAGACTTGACATCGTTGCTCTTCAGTACTTTGGAGAGGTGATACATATGTCAAATTTCCTCAATCTACTCTTTAAAAAGGTAACTTTTGCAAGAAGGTGCACTGCAATTCCACAAGGACATGGTTCAAATCCAACAGATGCTCTGCTGGAGAAGGAGGGGCAACGTCCTTCTGTACCAGTCAGATTCGGTTTGATGGCATACATACAAAAAATAATAAAATAAAAAAATTTAAAAAGATAGCTTTTAATAGATCAATCAAATCGCATTTCTGTGTAAATATGGCTTTAGAAAACCAACCAAAGAGGACGGAGAAGGGAAGAGGAAAGGGGGAGAAGAGAGCTGGTTTTCCTAGTCTTATGAAGAAAAAGCCTCTCTCTCTCCCTCCCTTTCTCTTTGTTTCTCTCTCTCTCTCTCTCTCTCACACACACACACACATATACACATACACACACACACACACACATTCACAGGGATTCAAGGATGGAAAACCACAAAATTAAAAGCACTTGTTTAATTATAGTGACAGAAGGAAGTAGTTAAGAGCCTGAGCTTTAAGTTTTCCACTGTATGCAAAGATGTAAAATATAACAGCACAGGGCAGCTCTGGTGGCCTAATGGCAAGAAGCTGTACTGCAGTCCCAGAGATATGCGGTTCAAATCCACCAGATGCTCTGCCGGAGAAGGAAGGGCTATCTCCTCCTGTACCTGTCAGATCCAATTTGATGGTACACACACACAAAATAATAAAATTTAAAAAAATATAACAGCACCCAGCATTGACAAGAGTATGCAGACGCAGGCAAACTCCCCTACTCCCCAAGGGAGACTCAAGGGTCTTACTTTTCCATGGGAATGTTCACAAATTTTTGCAAGGTAAAATGTAATATACATGTAAGTGTATTTATATATATATATAAAATGTGAATAATAGCAATAAAGAAAGATGGAAAGCTATGTAAAGGTCTATTAATAGAAGGATAGTTTGATGGCTTCTTATAAAACCAAATGTGCAAGAAAATGAAAATTCATATTTATTCAAAAGCCTGTGTAACTGCCCTTACAGAAGCATTCCTCCTAATAGGTAAATATTGGAAACTAGCCCAGCGTCCCTCAGTGGTTAAACACACTGAGAAACATCCACATTGCAGACAACTACTCAACAAAGAAAGAACTCTAAAACATAGCACAGCTGAGATGGGTTTTCAGGAAACTATGCTGAGTGAATGTTCATAGGGTCGCTATGAGTCATCTACGACTCAACGGCATCAAACAGTAACAACAACATGCTGAGTGAAGCAGGTCTTTTGTTCGTAGGGTCGCTATGAGTCGTCTATGACTTGATGGCATCTAACAACAATAACAACGACAACATAGACAGAGCTACGTTGGCCTAGTGGACAGAAAGTTAGGCTATCAAGCCCAAGGTGGGTGATTTTAATCTGTGGCCCTTGGGCCTGTTTCAAATTCTTTTTTGTCAAACATTCTTCTAGATGGTATAGCACTGGTCTGTGCGTTGCTGTACAGAGGTAACTCATGGTTGCTGTGATGCTGAACACTGTGACACTGATGTGATAATGTGATAAATGTGAGAATGGTTATCCATGGCGGACAGTGTTTGGTGGAGCTCCCCAATTAAAACTAGCTTGAAAGCAGGAGTGGCATTCACTTCCAAAATGGCTTGCCTCCAGAAACTATAAAAGGTGCTCAGGCCTTTTGTTCGTAGGGTCACTAAGAGTCATCTATGGCTCCATGGCACTTAACAACAACAACAACAACAACAACTGCTGAGTGAAGGGGGCAGGGGGAACCAATTTAGAAAGGTGATATACCAATGAGAGAAGACCTGACATCAATTCTACTCAAACTATGTCAGAATATAGAAAAAGATGGCATGTTCCTACCATCATTCTATGAAGCAAGCATAACCATTATAATAAAGTCAAGCAAAGACACGGCTAAAAACAGAAAATTATAGACAAACATCCATCATGAACACAGCTGCTAAAAGTCTCAACAAAATCTTAGCCAACAGAATCCAGTATCCTATAAAAATGTCATTTATCATGATCAAACAGGATCCATATCAGGTATGTAAGGATGGTTCCACCGTAGAAAAATAACTAGCATAAATCCAGCACATCAATAAAACGAAGGGAAAGAACCACATAATTATCTTAGGTGATGCAGACAAAAACATTGACGGAATTCAACACCTTTTTAAAAAACTGCTTCGATACCTTTTCCTGATAAAAATGCTCAACAAAAATAGAAATAGAAGTATTCTCAACATAATTAATTCATAATTAAAATCAGATATACAAAACAATATTACTGTCAATGGAGAGAGATTGAAAGGCACTCCCTGCTTGAAGAAGAAACAGACAAGGTTTCCATATAGGGTCATTGTGAGTCAGAATTGCCACTATTTCTGGTTGTATAGTCTGTAGGGAGTTGAGCTGATAACCCAAAGGCCACACCTCTTGTGGTTGGAACTACCAGCAACTCCACAGGAGAAAGATGGGCAATCTTCTCCCAGGCATTTACAGCCTGCCTTGGAAATCCGTGAGCTGGCTCTGCTGGACAGCAAGGGGTGGGGGGAAGAAGGAGGGAGGGAGAAAAAGTGAGGAGGAGGAGGAGGAGGAGGAAGATGTGTGTGTGTGTGTGTGTGTGTGTGTGTGTGTGTGTGTGTGTGTGTCCTATCCTATAAACTCTTCTGCAGTTTTTTTCACTTGAAAATACACCCTCCACCACCACCAAAAAAAAAGAGAAGAAACTACATCCCAGAGAAAGTTACTTTGCAGCCCTTAGGGAGCACCTTCTGATTTGCTTAACCAGCTTCTGTTATATCCATTTGAGATCTTTCCAGTGCAACTGTTTATGAGTTCTCTCCCACTTCTGCCAGATCAACCTTGGTTCATTTTAATATACAGTTGGACTTCTTCTTAAAGCTTTCTAAAAACTCTTCACGTACTAGGGAAATGAGCTCTTTGTCTGTTCTAGGAGCTGCAAATATTCTTCCTAGTCTGCCATTTGCCTTTTAACATTGCATACGGTCCTTTGGGAGACGGAAGAGGTTTTGTTTGGTTTGTTACTGTTGTTGTTGTTGTTGTGTACCGTAGAGTCAGAACTGACCCATAGCTGAGCCTCTGGAGGGTTTTCAGAGACAGTTAATCACACGGGAGGAGATTTGCCCATCCTTCTCCCACAGAGCAGCTGGTGGGATTACAGTGAGGCTTCCCTAGGCCACCAGTGCTCCCTTGGTTTGGTTTGGTGTGGGTTTTGTCTTTTTAATTCATTTTTAAATAAACATTTCATTTCATTATCAGTATGTTCTCATTTGGCTTCTAGGTTTAAATCACAGCCAAAAGGCCTTTTCCTGGTGATGTAGACATTCTCCTGCGTTTCTTATAGCAATTTTATCATTTCGTGTGTGCGTGCACATGTGTGTGCCTGCGGGTGTGTGCGCATGAGGGAACGGAAATGTCAGTCACAGAAGGCTGGGTTTTTACTATTTGTTCATTTGGCTGCATTTGTCCACATGAATCACTTATCCTCTTAGAATCTCAGAGACGAGACCTCAGAGCTTAACTGTGAGGACACCAAGGAAACCGCAGAAAAAAACATCTCAGGTGAGAGAAGCGAGATTTAGCAGTGGAGGACCAGTTAGTGCAAACAGGCTTTCAGTGCGTCTTGTGCCAAGGCAGTGTGAAGATGTGACTCCTGGGCCTGGGTCCCGAGGCCGCCAGACTCTCTGGCCATTCAAGTCCCAAGAAGGTCCAGAAGGAAGGGGATTCTAATCACACCACCTCCTGGGAAAATCCAGGCCAAAGCAGAAGTCACGCTTTCTTCAAACACCCCAAATAGAAGCTGTAGATTCCACCTCTAGCCCAGGGCCAGCCACTGTCTTCACTTCTGCTTGTGACCTCTAATACCTCAGAGAGGCCACCGCACACCCGGCCCTCCACCCTTAACCATCACAATCCCTGGGCTGCAAGTAGTGACTTGGGGCTCTTCTGGAGAAGGAGTCTCTTATCTGACTTCCAAGAGAGGGACAAGCGACCTGGAGAAATTGCCTTGAGATTCCGTTAACGGCTGGAAGGGAACTCCAAAGGTTCAGACTTCAAGCCCAGGGCTCTTCCTCTCTTCACTGCAACCTCCTGCAGGTGGTGGGAGCTGAGCTCCTATGTGAACAGGCTCCCTTGGGGACTATACTGAGAGGTGGGGCTCAGGATAGAGCCTGCTCAGGGGCTGTGTGGTTTTTATCAACAACTCTGGTATTAGGAGGCCGGGCAAGGAACTTGACCTCTCTATACACCTCTACTGGAAAAGGAAGCCAAGAGAGAGACTCCCAAACTCCCACAACAGTGCACACTCTAAAGCTCTTACCTCAGTCCATAATCCCGGCAATCAAGCTCTGACACACGGTTCCCCATCAGGAATATTAATCAACCCAGGTCCCCCAAGGCCTGACCCCCAAATAGCTGTCCTTGCCAGCCACATCCTGGAGTCCCAGCCTCTAGTCTCACTGTGGTTTAATGACATAGTTTAACAGAAAAGTTCGAAGAGACTATTATTAGCCCGTTTCACAAGTAGAAAAAGTAAGGCCCAGCAGGGAGTCTGTGTGTGACTGCCCAGCACGTAGGCCTTTCTCTCTGACACACTGTGCCCAGGTTGAGTTTCTTCTGGGGATAAACACACCTGCTCTGATTTGCCCAACACTGACTCTGTACCAGGTTCCATACAGAGCACCCATCCTCCTGCCACACGCCCAAGGCGCGTGCACCTGAACTAGCCCCATTCTACAGATGCAGAAACTGAGGTCCAAACCATGAAATCACTTGCCCCAAATTACCTAAGTCATTAAGATGTTTAGCCCCAAACTCCATTTCTTAACCACTCCTCAGCATTAGCTCTACTTTTAAGAACAAACTGTACAGTCCCCAAGAGTCGGACCCGCCCTGAGGTGTCCGTGGGCAAGAGTTGGCAAAGGAAATGAGGGAGGGGGGACTCCTCTGGACAGGAGAAGGCCAGTGATCATGGGGAGATCTACAGAGAAACACTAGAGAGCTGACCTGTGGAGCTGCGGCTGCTTCCACCACCACCACCACCGCCGCTGCCTCAGGGCCAGTCCTGCTGCTGCTGTTCGCAGGAAGAACGGGAAGTTGGAACCGCTCGGATGGGGCCCGCTACTCTGCTGGTCCACGGTCACATACCCCCTGCACTTCTCTGCTCCGCTCACCCACGCCTGCACATCCCTTGGCTTCTTCTTTCACTGTTAGCAGCAGCCTCTTTGCTTCCTCTGTCCTGCCCAGCCAGCCTCATCCCTAGATCTGAGAGCCTGCACCACTTCCTGGGGCAGCAGCTGCATCTGTAGAGGTGTTTGGTGTCTCTGGGGCAGAGGGAGGAAGACTCAGCTCAGCTCCTCGTGTGTGTATGCTTCCCCATTTGCAGAACAAGGGGAAGGCTCCCTGGCAGGCCTGACAACCAATGGGGAAGAAGGAGGATGATGACAGGAATTTAGGACAACAGGGAATTGAGGAGTAAGGCTGCCTGCATCCAAATGTCAAAGCCACCAAAGGCTTTGGGTGAAGATTTTAGCTCCCTGAGCCTCTGTTTCCCCTCTGTCATGTGGAAATAATGGCAGTGCTGTTTCACAGGCTGTTGTTAGCTATCCCCATCAACTAACTCATGGTGACTCTGTGTGTGTGTGTGCAAAACAGAACCACTCCCGAATATTTTCAAGGCTGGGACCTTTCAGAAGCAAATCACCAGCTCTGTCTTCCCAGGCACCGCTGGGTAGGTTCAAACCACGAACTGTTTAGTAGTTGAACATTTAACTGTTTGTGTCACCTTGAGTCCCAAGTTATGGGTCAGTCAGGAGCTTCTACCATGTAAACTGCTAAAGTTACTGGGTGTGCTGGATAAAGCCATCACAGAAAGACAGGAGTCTGAGCCAGGCCTCTCTGGGGAAGGCCTTCAACAGGAGCAGAGGACAGTGGGGCTATGCTCTGTGTGTATGGAAAGGAGAGGAGATTCTCTCTCCCACCTGGGCCACTGGGAAAGCTCAGGAATGCGCTCTTCTACCCCAGGGGTAAGTTGAGGGTGCAGCAAAACCAGGCAAGTCCCTACATGGCTCTTTCCTCCCCACCGCTGGTCCTTCCAGCACCAGGCCAAGCCCAGTGCAAGAGGCAGCGCAGGTGGCCTCTGCTAGAAGGGAAAAGGGGGCTTGCTGTTTGAATGGTGCAGCGATTTCCAGGAAACTACAATGCTCAGCCGAAGCCTCTTGCCTCAGATGTGGTATTTTTGCACAGATACCAGCACAACTCTTAGTTTTGGTTTCTGTGTCTTGACTCAGACCTTGACCTCTAGCTTCTTCTTTTCTGAGGTCCCCAGGCCACCTCTAAAGTTAGTGTCTGCTTTCCTCCTCATATGGGAAGCAAGGCCCAGGAGGAAGCCCTGCGCACCCAGCATCTCCTTCCACCCCGCATTTTCCAATCTGGCTCTGGAGGGGCCTCACTGTGTACTGCCTGAGTTGGACGGGGCCCCGGCCCTTCAGATTCTAGAACTCACTGGAAAAATACTCCTGCTCCAAAGCCAGCGGGGGCTGCCTAATAAATAATAATTTACTTTTTAATAGTAATAAATTATTTTTCTCATTATTATTAATTTTTGGAAGGAGGAGTGGCATCCACTTCCATAGCCTCCAGAAACCCTATGAACCTGGAGAGAGGATGAAAGGCACCCAAGTGTCAAGGACTCTCCTTCATAGGGTCGCTGTGAGTCGCCTGCGACTCCACGGCACTTAACAACAACACACAACAATTATTAATTTTAATGAAAATTTACAGAGACTTTGAGTTTCCATTCATTCATTGTTAAACTTTTCTCCCTGCCCACCCTTCCTCCCCTCCATTTGCTCTTCTCTTTGAAAAGTAAAAGAAAAATTCTTTCATTGTTATACAATCCCTCCCCCCAAGTCCACTCCACTGTACAGCCTTTGTTCTGGACTCCTGTCATGACAATAATACCTAATCACATATCCCTTTTAAACAATTCTCTCCCTCATCTGTTTCAATGCAGTATACATAATTTATCCAATCTTTCTCAGTCTCCCTCCAACCCCGATGTCAGTGGCATTACGCAGTATTTGTCTTTTGTGACTGAGATATTTCACTTAGCATAGTGTTCTCCAGGGTCACCCATTTTGAATATTTCATGAGACTCTTGTTTTTCAATGCTGCATAGTATTCCATTGTGTGAATATACCAGTGCTTCTCTATCCGTTTGTTTGTTGATGGACACTTGGGTTGTTTCCAGCCAACAAAGTCGCAATAAACACCGGTGTGCATATAACTGCTTGGCTGGCAGTTATGGTTTCTTTAAAGTATATTCCCAGTAGAGGAATTGCTGGGTCAAATGGTATTTCTATTTGCAACTTTTTGAGAAAGCGCCATACTGCCTTCCATAGTGGTTGCATCATTTTACACTCCCATCAACAGTGAATAAGCAATTCCAGTTTCTCCACAACCTCACCAGCATTTGTTGTTCACTGCTCTGTTGAATTTCGCTATTCTTACTGGGGTGAGATGATATCTCATAGTTGTTCTGTAAATAATAATTTTTATTTTCCTTAAAAAAAAAAAACACCCCACTACTGTTGAGTTGGACAATGACTAGGGAGGATAGATGGAGAATTGATGCCTTTGAGCTGTGGTGCTGGAGAAGAGTATTGAATGTACCATGGACTGCCAAGA
Organism: Elephantulus edwardii; assembly: GCF_000299155.1. Lineage (NCBI taxonomy): Eukaryota > Metazoa > Chordata > Mammalia > Macroscelidea > Macroscelididae > Elephantulus > Elephantulus edwardii. Next base: position 5,469,215 of record NW_006399951.1, on the reverse strand, counting down.
AAACAAACAGATTCATCCTGGAGAGGGTTGAACCAGGCTGCTCCTTGGAGGCAAGGATTCTGGGGCTTTGTCTGACACACTTTGGACATGCTGTAAGGAGGGACAGGTCCTTGGAGAGGGACATCATGCTTGGGAGGGTGGAGGGACAGCGCAGGAGGGGTAAGACCCTCTATGAGGTGGATTGATTCAGTGACTGGGGAAATCGGGATGGGTGTGTCAGAGACGGTGCGATTGGCACAGGCTAGAGCAGGGTTTAGGGCTGTTGTACACAGAGTCGCTATGAGTTGCAAGCAATTCGACGGCTCATAACAACAAACAACAACAACAACTGTTGAGACAGTTCTGACCCATGTAATCCTTTACTGGTTTTCAAGGCTGTAAATCTTTACAGGAAGAAACGACCTATTTTTCATCCTCGAAAAGACTGGTGGATTCAGACCACTGACCTTTCTGTCAGTGAAACACAGAACTTGCTGTAGGCCACCAGAACTCCTTAATGGATCATAACCACCCCCAATCAGCTTCTCTTCAACCCAGTTCTGGATGTACCTACCCAACGAAGTCACACTCCCTGTCCCTGCTTGTCCCCGCGGCTGGACAGCTTCCAGTTCCTTGGTTCAGCTCAAGTCCTGCTCCCTCTGAGAAGACATCTCTGCCTCTCACTCCCTTATGAACATTCTAGATGCTTAAGTTTCAAAATAAACGCATCTCTTACTCAGTCCTCCTTCAAGTCCCCAACCCTGAGAAAGCTACGTCAATCCCAGGAAAGTTCTCCCCACTCGGGGCCTGCTCTATGGGCCCTCGGGGATGTGCACGATGGATGCGGGATCCCCTGCAGGCTGTTAGGTAAATCACACCAAAGCATCCTTAACTTCTCCAGTCTCTCCATCATGACTGTTTTCATGTTGTTATTGCGAGGTGCTGTCAATTCTGACCCTACAGCATAGGGTGGCAGTAAAACTGAAATATGACCTTCATTACTATGTCAGTCCTCCAGTTCACCTTCCCCACAAGAGACACCCCTACAGCGGTAATCTCCTTTTTACAGACATACTTTTTATTGGTTTTCATACAGTAATTCATTTACATTGTGTTTCGTGTATATACACTGTGTTTCATTCATAGGGTCTCTATGAATCGCCTAAGACCCGACAGCACTTAACAACACAGAGAGAGACCAGTTGGCCTAGTGGACCGAAAGTGATGCTACCAAGCCAAAGGTGGGTGACGCTCAACTTTGGCCCTAAGTCCTGTTTTTCACTGTTTTTGCTCAAACGGTCTTCTAAGTCATATAGCCCTGGTGTGTCCATGTACAGAGGTAACTGTGGTCGCTGTGAAGCTGAACACTGCAACACTGATGTGTCAAATGGGATAACAGTTACCCATGGTAGACAGTGTTTGGTGGCGCTCCCTGGTTGAAACAAGCTTGGAAGCAGGAGTGGCATCCACTTCCGTAAATAGCTTGCCTCCAGAAACCCTATGAACCTGGAGAAAGGATGAAAGTCAAGCAGGTGTCGAGGACTTTCATTCATAGGGTTACTATGAGTCACCTACGAGTCAATGGCACGTAACAACAACATATATATTATACATTATATAATTATCATTGATCTATCTATGCCTATTATTCCACTGTCTTTTCAAGTCACCATTGAAACATTCCTATCCTTTTTTAAAAAAAATTTTATTATTTGTGTTTGTACGTGTACCGTCAAATCAGATCTGACTGGTACAGGAGGAGATTGTCCCTCCTTCCCCGGCAGAGCATCTGGTGGATTCGAACCATGTACCTCTGGAATTGCAGTGCAGCTTCTTGCCACTAGGCCACCAGAGCTCCCCTACATTCCTATCCTTTCATACACCCCCCCAATCCACCCACTAATCTCTGCTAGTCTAGCTATTTCCACCCTTCCCCTTTTTCAACCCCTTCCCCCTTCCCCTTTCACCTTCTGGACATTTACACACATCTTACTAGTTATCCTTCTATTTTTACAATGGTCTTATGTGATATTTGTCTTTATGAGACTGAGTTAGTTCACGCTACTCATCCTAGAGAGGGTTAAACCAGGCTGCTCCTTGAAGGCAAGGATTCTGGGGCTTCGTCTGACATACTTTGGACATGTTGTTAGGAGAGACAGGTCTTTAGAGAGGGACATCATGCTGGGTAGAGTTGAGGGACAACGCAGGAGGAGAAGACCCTCTATGAGGTGGATTGATTCAGTGACTGGGGTAATCGGGATGGGTGTGTCAGAGGCAATGCGATTGGCACAGGATAGAGGAGGGTTTAGGGCTGTTGTACACAGGGTCGCTATGAGTCGCAAACGACTCGATGGCACATAACAACAACAACAACATAATGCTAATAATCTCCTCCTTGAAAAGAAAGGACCTAGCTGTGAGGAGGTTATAACTGGGGTTTAGATACACCATATCTAATCTTGCCTCGAAGGAGCCCTGGTGTCACAGTGTTAACCAAAAACCCTGCACAAACATCTCAGAAACTTGGGGGGGGGGGAGGCGGTGGTCATGCGTCAGAATTCACTCACAGCAATAAACATAGTCACTCTCAGGAACTCTGGGTTCTTGCCCACAGCTGTCACTGACACTCTGTGAGACCTCGGGGATGTCACAGCCTCTGGCTGAGCCTTTATTTCCCAGTTTTAAAATGGGGACATTAGGGGAAGGCGAGAGGGATGGGCAATTTCTCCTCCCGTGCGCTTAACTGCCTCTGAAAACCCACTGGAGGGTCAGCCATGGGTTTGTTCCGACTCTACGATACAAAACAAGGAGGCGAAGGGATCCTTGTTCTCTGAACACTCAGTCGGTGGATGTCACAGATCCAGGGGTACAGGACAAAAAGACAACAGATTTTCTCCCTCTCACATCCCACACATCTCCACCCAAACATGCCTAGCGCATCACCCGATGCTTCCGACGCCCAGCCATGCAGGGCAAATCTAAAGCAAGGGAACTGTCAAGTGAAACTGCCAGGACTGCAGAAAGTGTGGGATTTCACGAAGTTGACCTTAGTGATGCTGAAGAAATAATGCAGCCACTGACCACAGAGGATGAGAACAAGATAAAGGAAGGGCCACGAGATTACAGAGAACCGACCATCAGAGAATTCAGTTATGGGGTTGTGGGAACTCTCAAATGTCTTTATGTAAAATAAACATTTGCAGAAACTCTCAGAGAAGGACCTCCGTGATGGAAAAATAAAAAAAAAAAATCCATTCAGAAATGAAGAATGTTAAGATAGTCAGGATTTAAAAAAAAAAAAATATTTCTTTGCTTCCTGCTGGGTAGCAGTGCTAATCTATTGTGTTCATCATGAATTAAAATTTGCTGATTTTTATAAATTGTGGCTTCTTTTTTGAGGTTCAATTCCAGTCTTCCCGTGAGCTTGTGACTTGTGGTCCTCCCTGAAATGGTTTCAGCTCAGGTGGTCTTGGGATCAGCAGAGTGGAAGCCCCGCAGAGCCTGTCCCTCCTCTTGTCAATGATATCCCTGCTTACAGGGTGGGGGAGAAACCAATCCACAGTAAATTGCAAAGGAGATGACCTGTCTCCCGCAGAGCAGCTGGTGGATTTGAACCAACCACCTTTGGGTTAGCAGCCCAGCTCCTTTCCACTAAGCTACCAGTGCCTGTCAAATATGGGGGAGCCATCAAACTTCTGGATGCTCCTGAAGACCCAATACTCCAACTTCTTCTGGCAGGCAAGCGATCAACCAATGTGAGCGTCATCAACTCTATGACCTTCCTATTGTATGCAAGAGGAACCGATGCCCGCTGAGGAGCAGAAACTTGCTTGCTCCCCAAAGTCCACTCGGTGGGAGAGGAGGTACTAGGAAGAATCCAAGGAACTAAGTGGACCCTCGGTGAGCACCCTCCACGTGCCCGGGCCTGGCGCGCTCTTCCCTGCAGGGCGCCCAGTGCACGGCTGGTGCTCGGAAACCTGAGCCCGGAAAGCCGGGCCTCGCGGGGTCCTGAGACCCTGCCTCCCGTCCCCCCGACGCGAGTCGGGGCCTCTGCCGGGGTGCGGCCAGCGCCCCTGGACCTAGTGTCAGGCTGGGGGTCCCCACTGCCGCGCCGGGTCACGGTGGGGTCACAGCGGGGCCGCAGGCAGCGCTGCGCGGGACGCCCGCCGCCCCCCACCCCCGCCCGCCTTCCCCTCCGCTCCCCTCCGCCCTGGAAGGAGGAGGAGACTCGGCGGCCCTCCCTCGGCCTCCCCGCGGTGGCCCGGCCGCAGCCCGCACCGCGCCCGCCCAGCCGCCGTCGGTCGGACGTCCGAAGCCCGCGGGTCCCAGGCAGAGGTGAGCCAGGCGGCCGCGCGAGGGGGATGGAGAGGCCAGCTGCGTCCCTGCAACTCCCTCCGGGAAGCGGACTTCTGCGGGAGGGAAGGGGTTAAGGTGAGGAACAGGCTAGGGGACTGGGGAGCCCCGCGTCTCCTGCAACTCCAAGCTCAGAACAGAACTTTCTAACTCTTTCTCGGAGCTTCCCCCCCTCCTGGAGACCCGGGCTCCGGGTGATGGGGGGACATTGTGGAGAGAATGGGGGTGCGCCCTGGGGATGCAACAGGCCAGGCCAGATGGGAGGGGGGCGACGGGCGGGAGCGGAATTTGGAACCCTCCCGGGGGACCCAACGTGGTCACCATGGCGAATGTGGGATGGACGGGCGGCGCTGACCAATCGAAGCGCGTCGCCTCCGCCCTAGGCCCCAGTGGCGGCCAATAAGAATTGCGTGGGCGGGATCACGGGGCTCGGGCCAGGGGAGCCCCCGCTGCACTCCGCCCACCGCCAGGGGGAGCAGGGAGGCTGGAGGGGCGGGGGAGACAGAGGAGGGGGTCCAGGAAGTTGAACACAAGGCTGCCTGTAGACTTATTTTTAGGGAGAGGAAAGCTAATTTCTGGATAAAATTGGGGTAGGTAGAAGGATGGCTCCGTGGGAGGAAAGGGACCCGAGCCTCAAATATCCTATCCTTTAATGTTGCCTAAAACCCTAACGTCCCAAGTTTCAGTTTCTTTTAGAAGTACCTCTCTCCTACCTCAATCCCATAAGACTGTTATTGGAATGACCCAGGCTGGCACAAGGTCTGTCACTTGTTGGATAGAGCTAGTGGGAATCTTGTTAGTATTTCTCCCCACTGAACAGATAGGAAAACTGAGGCCCAGAGAAAAGAGGTACTTGCAGATAACACACAGTGCTTCCGTGGCAGAGCTGGCTCCAGTGCTATATGCCCTGTGTGCACAGGGGGACTGAGCTTGTGGAGTTACTGAGTCCACTTCCACTCACACTCTCTCTTCCCAGCTGGGCTCCCCTGCCTGGCCCAGTGCCTGAGGACTGCATCATATATGTTCCCAGGGCTGGGTGTGGACCCCTGAGGTTGTCAGGACATCCCCTCTAGCCTTGCTTTGCTGCTGATGCTTTCTGTGTACGTGGATAAGTTTCTCCGCCTCAGTTGGCCCAACTATAAAAAAGCAGGGAGGTGAATCAGTAATCTAAGATGTCTTTGTGTTTCCTCAGTCTCAGATAGGAGTACCTGGGACAGGCCAGGGGTGCCAACTCTTGAGCTCAGATGCAGCTTAGAGGCTGAGCTTCTGTCCTTCCCAGCCTCTCCCAGAGGTCCAGCTGGAGCGCGGGCAGCGGGGCAGAGGGACAGGTGCCCAGTTTGTGGCTGACCAGTCTTGAGCCCTGCACTTATCCAATCAGTCTCTCCCCTGTGGTTTCCTGCTGGGCTCTGCTTCCTTCCCACAGCCATGGACCAGCCCCAGAACCCTACCTGGAAAGTTCTTAGAGGACATAGGGGGTTTCTGAGCTTGTGGGAGAAGTTGGGGCCCTTGGGCCCCCCACTCCCGGCTGGCCCCCATCCAGACTTCACTATTGTGCATATCTGTGTATGAATCTGAGAGACATAACAATCCAAATTTTGAAAGATAAACCACAAAGTTGTTCCCTTAGGAACTAATTCTTCTTACTCAGGTAAGAAGCCTGACCCCTGACCTGCCAAGGGATGACCTCTGACTCTGACCTTGGCCACAGATTCAGACACCTGCTGTCTTGGAACCTGATCACAAACCACCCCTGATCCTTACCATGGCTCAGCCCCCCCCCCAAACTCCTTGGTTGCCAGGGACACTCAAACAGCCACATCTGTCTTCTGCATCAGCATAGCACGCGTGTATGGAGTGCTGGGCAAGCAAGGCTAAGATGCCTACATGGACTTGACAGTGGCCACTGCTGAAGGACAGGGACATGCCTGATACTTTGGGAACACTAACATATTCTGCGCAGAGGTCACTAGAAGTGGCTCTTCAAGGGTTTGTAGGAGTTTGCTGATAGGAAAAGGTGGAGGGAGGGACATTCCAGATGGATCCAAGAGCAATTTGGTAAATAAAATAAATTTTAAAAAAGAGCAATTTGGTGAGTACGGTTATGTTATTGTTGTGTACTGTCAACTCTCAACCAGCCAATAGCAGACCCCCTGGCAGGTTTTCAGCTGCAGTTAATTGCGTGGGAGGAAACTGCCCATCCTTGTCCGAGGGTAAAGGCCTAGCATGAGACAAATGGCCTTGTTTCTGGCCTTGGTGGTGTCTCAGTGATGATGGCTGGAGTCAGGAGCTCTGGGGCTCCCTCAGCGATGTAGCCTGGCTAAGGTGACGCTCTCCACCCCACCAGGCAACTTGAGGCAAAGTCCTGACTTTATACAAAGCCTCGCCCTACAAGCCACTGAGCTGGGAAGCCTATGGTGCAGGCAGAAGTGGCCACTGACCAGGCCTGGCTACTGGTAGTGCTCCCTAGAGTGGGCGGAAGGGGAAATCAGCATTTCTTGGAGGTTTCTCAGATGAGGGTTTCAGAGGCCAGGAAGGTGCCATTCTGAGAGGGAGAAGAGGCTGAGCAGAAAAGCCCAGAGGGTTAGGTCAGGAATAGACTCACCTGGCAGGTGGGGACAGGAAGGGGAGGGGTACATTGGAGGTGTCTCCCTGGGGCTTGTGGTGGCTGGGAGAATCAGAAGGACACACACATATGTATACATATACACACACCCTATGGGAAGGTGATCCTATAGGAGCCTGATGGGGAAGGGGCCACCAGTGCTGAGTGTAAACTGTGAACTGTGCCTTTGCTCCGTCTCAGTGTCTCCCCAGGGTGGGTTTGTGTGAGAGGGAGGAGGGACAGGTGTTGCCAGGCAGGGCCTGTTTGTCGTTGGTTCTCTATGGGTGTACAGAAGGCCTTGTGTTGGGATGGAGGCTTCCCTAGAAAACCAGCCTTAGGCAGTCCCTTCCCACACACCATCAGGAGGGAAGTTAGAGAGCTGACTCTACATCTCTCCTCTCCATCCTTCTCCTCCAACCCCCAAGAGGGCCGCCAAACTGGGAACAGGAACAGGAGCTGAGCCGGGAGCCCCCAGTCCAGCGTTCAGCGTGGGTGACTGGAAGCCATTAGGGGCCCGGGTGGTGCTCGCCCTGCCCCTCTCAACAGGCCTGGGATTCCTGGAAGGAGCCGATGGCCCAGCCCCCTCTCCGCTGAGACCCATGCCAGACCTGAGCCTGGCAGCTCCCAGAAGCCAAGAGGATGTGGCAGCAGCCCCCTTCCTGCCCTATGCCAGTTTCAAGGCTGCAGGAAGGACCCAGCAGACCAGGCCCATGCCCGAGAACCCTCACTCCGTCTTGTCTCCATTCCCAGCACAGTTCTGGAGGATCCAACATCTGGGTTTCCTGTTTCTTCCCCCTTCACCGCAGGCCCTCAAAATGGTTTTCTTGTCCAAGAACATCTTCTTATAGAGCTAGTCCGGGAAAACTCCAGAGAAGGAGTGTGTCTGTCTGCTTCTGTTTGTGTGCATATGTGTGTGTGTTGTTGACCTTGGGGAGGAGTGATAGTGTACACACATGTCACTGAATCTGCTATGCACGCTTGTAGGTCGTCTGCCTTTGAACGTGCGTCTGCCCATGAGTCTCTGTACCTCTGCTGTTGGAAGGGATTTTGTGTATATCTGCAGATGGGGATGTTTTCTGCACAAATATCTGGGACATCAAGGCCAGCCACCTTCTTGCACAGGCTGAGAGAATGATCCCAGAGTGACACTAGCCCGTAAGGGACCCTCAGAGGGAGACAGGGCTGGAGCCTGGATCTGTGTAGTTGCTCCAGTGAGCATGACTTCATCTGTGCAGGCATTACTGGAGTTAGGACATGCATGTCTGGGTGGGGAGGAGACTTCATCAAATATGCCAAGTTGAAATGTAAATCCCCAGCCTGCCCTTACTGAACATGAGTGTGGGGAGGGCAGGGGGTCCAGGGACCTCATTGGAAGAGGTGTCCAGGTGAATCTGAGGGACCCTTCAGTTTGGGCAGCTCTGGCTGTGCCAGCAAAGCCTTCAACTCGGTATAAACTCCACAAGAGCTGTTTTACAGGAGCGGTGAGAGCAAAAGCCTCCCTGGGTTATATTCCCTGGAAGTAGAAGGAAGCTTTCTGGATGGTGCCCCTGGTTCCTGAAGGAAAGGGACACACTGGGTGTGAACACAGGAAGGTTGTAGGTGTGGAAGGAGACTGAGGACGTTCTCTTGAGCTGCTTCTGTATTTATGTGAAATGGGGAACAAGCTTTGCCCAGAAGAGTTGGGGAAATGCACAGATCGAAGCCGTGTGGTCAGGTCACGGAGCAGCACTGAGGAACTGTGTGGCCCACGGTTAATTTACAGTCGGTGCGGCCGTGTGCAGACCTGAGATGCCCGTCGTACAGGTGCAGGTAAGAGCAGCTAGGACGGGCTTTGCAAGAACCAGAGGGAGAGACAGGCACAGAGGCGCACGGCTCGGCAGAGGGCCGGACTCGGACTGTGAGCTGGGTATAGTGACAGTGAACAGGTGCCAGCATCATTGAGCTGTAGCTTCTTGGAGGGTTGGAGAACTTGGGGAGTTGGAATTCTAGAGGAAGTAGGCTAAGAATTGATACTAGAGAGGTCACGGCTACAAGTAACGGCAAAGGGCGTGGGCACTGATGCGTCCAGGTTTGTTGTCTGTCTGAAAACTCTGGCCTCTGTTTCTGAGAATGGATTTGAAGGAAGTTGGGGCACAGGAGTGGGTTGTGGTGGCTGCAGTTATATAAGATGGAGTCAGAACCGGTTTCAGCCAGTGAGTGACTGTGAGATTGAGATTATTAACAATTTCATCTTGCTCAGATCCACAATCACCACCCATAGCACTAGAAGTCAGGAAGACAAAAGATTAATTCCTTCAGGAAAGTCTGTTATCAAGGACTTCTCAAGGATGCTAAAAAAGCAACGATGTCAGTCTAGAGACTAAGGTGTGCCTGATCCAAGCCATGGTCTTCTCAGTTTCTTGCTATGCATCTGATAGCTGGACAGTGAATAAGGATGGCAGGAGAAGAAGTGATGCCTTTGAGTTGTAGTGCTAGAGAGGAGTATTGAACATACTACAGATCATATTGAACATAACAGAGCGAAGGGAGCTCTGGTGGCCTAGAGTTAAGAAGCTGCGCTGCAATCCCGAAGGCACATGGTTCAAACCCCCAGTTACTCTAAGGGATCAGGATGGGCAATCTTCTCCTGTGCAGTTAACCACCTGTGAAAACCCACTGGAGGGTCAGCTATGAATTGGTTGTGATTCATCGGCACACAGCAATAACAACAACCTGCATGGGCGCGTGTGATGACTCAGACCAGGGCATGGATGATGTTACGTTCATGGATGAGTCTGGGGAACCCAGCAGGAAGGACAATGAGAAAGTTGAGGTGAGGTTCTGAGAGAGGGACACCCAGAGAAAAGAGAGAGAAAAACTAGAGAAAGAAGTGCACCAGGTAAAGATGTGGAGATCCGGGGCGGGGTGGGCCGCAGAGGGGACAACTCAGGAAGAGAAGGAGATCCAGCGGGAGCTGTGTCTAGAAGGAAGGCCAAAAAAGCAAGAACACAACACTGTCAGAGTCCGTTCTTACTCGTAACACCCCTATAAGGACTGAATACAACTGCCCATGGAGTTTACAAGGCTATAAATATTTACAGACACAGGCTGCCTCGTCTTTGTCCCACGGAATGGCTGATAGATTCAAGCACCGGACCTTTTTCAGTTCGCAGCCCAGGGCTTCAATTCCAGAACCGTGGCGAACACTTGTGAGGACTGAAGTTGCCTGCAGAGTAGGTCCGTGGGGCTAGCAGCCGGTCTGAAGTGGGCTGAAGGTGAAGGAATGTGCAGGATGCAGAAGGGAGGCGGCGAGTGGGTACAGCCCCCCTTCAAAGCGGGAGGAGTGGAGCATCAGGACGGAGAAGCTGTCTGTTTTCTTGGGGCAGGACAGAGGGAATGGTAATGTGACAACTCTGCTGTTCACTGCCAACCCTGACAGGAGGTCAAATGCAGAATGAGAGGTTAGAGATTAGAAGGGGGTGAGGTTTGAAACGGTTTTTGTTGTTGTTAAGTGCTGTCGAGTCACAGGTGACTCATAGCGACCCTATGAAGGAGAGTCCTCGACGCTTGGGTGTCTTTCATCCTCTCTCCAAGTTCATAGGGTGTCCGGAGGCAAGCTATTATGGAAGTGGATGCCACTCCTCCTTCCACGCTTGTTTAAGTGGGGAACTCCACCCCACTCTCAGTCCGCATTGGGTAGCCAGCCATTAACGCTTTTGACACATCCAGTGTCACAGGGTTCAGCCTCACAGCAACCACAAGTGACCGCGGGACGGCAACTTGTACACCAGGGCTACACGACCTAGAGGAATGTCTGAACAAAAACAATGAAAGACTGCGGCCCTCGGGCCCTTTTGAGTTTGAAACTGCTGTTGCCTTCCACCCAAGGCCAAGCGTGGCTTCCCTGGCTCCTGGAGGCAGAGTCGCCTTTCTCCAGAGACCGCCACAACACAACACAACTCCCCCTTACACAGCACCATGCTCTCTGGCCAAAGGATCATCGTAATCGTTTGAAACGGTAGTGGTAGAAAATAGAGGAGAGTGAGCTGGCGGAGTGACCACCAGGCAGGCAGCGTCCAGACTTCCACCAGCAGTGTACGAAAGCTCAGAAAACAAAGGATCAACAAGGCGCTGGACCTTCAGGCTGGTGAGAAGGTCTGCGGGGCAGGGACTTACGTGAAAGGTGGGCTTGTGGTCTTGAAGGGCTGGTGGAGTCAGCCTGGGGCCAAAGAGCAGGACTGACTGAAGTCGAGAGTGCAGGGCAGGCTTCTGGCGGGGATAGACATCTGCCTCATTTCTTTTGTGGCCCGTGGATGGCAGAGCCCAGCAGTGGGCATGGGAGCTCTAGGATGAAAGACAGGAGATAGAGAGAGGGGAATGTTTGCTGTGGGAAAGGGGCTGGGAGGGACTGGCTCTGGCAGGGAAGTGGGGAGGAGACACTGTCACCACCATCTAATAGAGGCTGATTTATTTTATCTTACTACCAGTGAGGGCATGGTGACAAGTCCTCATAAATGTTGGGAAGCTCCCTGGATGCACTCAGGGACTTTAACCTTGTGTGAAATGGTGAGATTGAGCCGAGTAAATGATCTTCAGTTAATGATGACAGTGATTGCCTCCAAGTATGTCAAGAGGAACCAATGAAATTATTCACATAAAAGTCTGGGCCTGGTGCATGGCCTGTTACGATCTCTTCACAAATGTCATTACCATCAACACATGCTGGGACTAAAACAGTGGCCGGGGGCCCCAGGCCCTGCTTACAGCAGACTCCTAGCCTGGGGTGACATGGGCAAGCAGGGACCCTAACTGGTATAGCAAGGTTAACACCCTAATGGAGATAGGGACAGGGACTAGCCGATGTGGCCTGAGGTGGTCCACTCGTAAGAGGTGACTTCTAGGAGCAGGCTGGTGGGAACAGTAACTGAATCTGGCTTAGAGACAGGGGTAAGGATCGTAGCACAAACTGTCTCCTGAAGCAGATGGCACTAGAAAGGTCAAGGACAGCCAGGCAAGGTTGCAGACCAGTCACTGCTGCCGCCTTGGAGTGGAGAGGGCACTGGAGGAGATCCAGGCTCACCACAGCCCCACCCTCAGGACACCTGAAACGCATCGCTGTGCCGTCTTTTCGATGTCGTGGCCTCAGGCTAATACTGGTTGTATTCTCCCGCAGATCCAAGGAGACCTCCCGCACCTCGTGGCCTGGAGAGCTGTGGGCCGGGCCGGCCAGGTCCATCATGCACAGTGGCATGTCAGCCCCCATTAGCCTCTGGCAGCCCTCCTGAGCCGTATCAGGAATTGGAACCTCAGACCTGCAGCCCGCCAGCCGAGCCGGACCATGAGTCACGGGCCAAGCCCTCGGCTGGCCGAGTCCCCGCAGCTGTCCAAGGGCAGCCTGCTGACCATCCTGGGCAGCCCTTCGCCGGAGCGCATGGGGCCCTCCGACTCACTGCCGTCCACGCCGCCCAGCGGCACGCCCTCGCCGGGGCCGCCTCCCGCGCTGCTCCTGCCGCCGGCGCCCCCGCTGCTGGCTGACGGGGACTGGGAGAGCCGCGAAGAGCTGCGGCTGCGGGAGCTGGAGGAGGCGCGGGCGCGCGCGGCGCAGATGGAGAAGACCATGCGGTGGTGGTCGGACTGCACGGCCAACTGGCGCGAGAAGTGGAGCAAGGTGCGCGCCGAGCGGAACCGTGCGCGCGAAGAGGTGCGCCAGCTGCGCCAGCGCCTCGACTCGCTCACCAAGGAGCTGGCGGGCGCGCGGCGGGAGCGCCAGGAGGCGCAGGGCGAGTGCGAGGCGCGGGGCCGCGAGCTGGCGCGGCTGCGGGGCATCCAGGAGGCAGCCGACCAGACACCAGACGGTCCTGAGACGGAGCAGGAACGTGAGCCGGTGCGCGACGTCGTCGGGTCGGAGAGGCCCCAGGGCAGCCAGGTGCGCGGGCGCAGAGCGGTTTGGTTCTGAAGGGGTTGTAGCTCCTATCCAAGCGGGACTGCTGGACAGGGCCTTTACTCTTGGACCAAGAGGTGGGCAAGAGCCAGTCACCTGAACCAGATGGTTCTCTGGAAGGCGCTAGTGAGGACAGGCCCTTGGGATTCTGTGTGTCTGGCTCTCTGACAAGGACACAGCCCTTCTCCCTTTCCAAGCAACAGAAAATCCAAGTTCAGGCGATCCCGCCTCTCCCAGCCGAGCTGGAGAAATTGGGAGAACCAGGGTATCCTCCCGTCATACAGGAAACAGCAGGATATTCCTCCAGGCATCAGCTTAATAGTACAGCTGAAAAGTCCTTCAACTTGAACTTGGTTGTCAGGGCAGGGAGCACAGAGGAGGGCCTGATTCTGGGCTGGGGAGGCACTTCACAGAAACCTCCCTAGAAGATTTAAACTGATGCTAAGAAGTGCAAGAAGTCATGTGCATTTAGCGCTGTAAAGTGCTGGGAGGCCAGTCCAGATGCAGAGGCCCCGAGGCCTAGAGCACCAGGTGAGCTTGGGAAACAGCAGTAATGACAGAGCTCAGAGCTATTAAGAGTCTTGGAGGGAGGCCCCGAGCATTATCAAATACGCTCCTTACTTAGTACCATGGGGCACTCACTGTCTTTGTTAACTCTCCCAGCAACCCTGTGAGATTTCTGCTTTAGGAAGGAGACCACAAGGACAGAGAGGTGAAGTGCAGGCTCACTCAGCTGGAGGCAATGTGCTGGATTTGAACCCAAGTAGTCTAGCTGCAGAGTCCATGGGAGAAGTGTGTCTGGAGCATTAATGGTGGGCGTGGAGGGCATCTTCCCCAGCCAGCAGGCTGTCCAAAGAAAACTACCTGAACCCAAATTCAGGTTCCCACAGCCCTGCGCCTAGAGGCCCCAGCTGTCCCAGCTAAGACTTGGGCCTCCTCACCCCCCCTCTTTCCAACCCTTCCACGTCTGTAGATCGGAACAGGCACTGCTGCCTCACAGAGGATGAAGCCCCTTCCCAACCCGGCTGGCCTGGTGTGTGGAGGGGGCGCTCACTGCTCTCTTTGGAGACAAGAACAACAAACTCATCAGATTGGTGGTCAGAGGCAGAGGAGAAGGGAGATTAATGGACTCACTCACTTAAAAAAAAACAAACACCAAACCAGAAACTTAACTGTTTTTGAGTCAAGCCCAACCTTCCATCTGCTTTCTGAGGGTGTAAATTTTTTAAAAAATTTATTTTATTTTTGTGTAAGTGTACCATCAAATCAGATCTGACTGGTACAGGAGGAGATTGTCCCTCCTTTCCCGGCAGAGCATCTGGTGGATTCGCACCGTGTATCTATGGGATTGTAGTTGCAGCTTCTTGCCACTAGGCCACCAGAGCTCCCCGAGGCTGGAAATTTTTATAGGCAGAAACTGCCCATCTTAATCCCATTGAGTTGCCGGCAAATTCAAAGCACTGGCCTTTCAGTTAGCGGTCAGACGCGTGATGTCCTCTGCCACCAGAGCTTCTTGATGGGCTTTGTATCAGCACCGGGTTATATTCCCTCACTTCCTTGTTTCTAGAGGGAGCTCTGGTTGCCCAGTGGCAAAGAACAGCACTGCCATCCCAAAGGTGTGAACCCGCCCACTGCTCCAGGGGAGAAGTGGGCAGTCTCCTCCCGTGCTATTTACGGCCTCTGAACACCCCACTGGAAGGTCAGCCGAGAGTCGGTTCTGACTCCACAGTTCACAGTAACACGTCCTTTTGGGGAGAAACTCCGATGGCCTAGTCTGTAGGGAGTTTTGCTACCAACACAAAGGTGGTGCCTCTCGGGCAGTTTGAAGGCACCCCCTGCTTTTCCAGAGAATGAGAGACAATCTCCCGTCTGACTCAAAGCCCCAGAAACCCACTGGAGGGTCAGCTGTGAGACACTGAAGTGACTTGGCTTCCTTTTGGAGAACTGGTTCTGCCTCTCTGTGTCTGCTTTGTCATCTCCTTGGTGTCACGCCTGAAAAGGAGGATCATAGAGCTGGAAACCTCACTGACGGAAATCTAGTCGTTAACTGCTGTCAGAGTTCTGGCTGTAACATTCATTCCCACCAAGTAATGTTCTGCCATATGCTTACATGCTTCCAGTGACGAGGACTCTTCAAGGAGATGAGAAAGCTTTGTAACTGACTCCAGATAGAACTCTGGGGCGCAGAGGAAGGTGTCCAAGTCCTTTCCTCTTCAGGAATAATGAGGCAGCAGGACAGAGACATCCCCCACTTTTTATAGAAGAAAAACTGAAGGCTGCACCTTGCTATGTCATGTGCTGTGGCTTCATTAAATTCCCCGTCTTTCCATCACATACCCTCTGGGGGACCCAACTGCCTGCCTTTCCTCTTTGCTCAAGCCTCTTAGAATGCTTCGTCCTGGAGAGCTGTGTGCCTTGCTCAAGGGCTCCCAGCAAGCCTGGGAGAAGCCATTGTGAAGGCTGAGCGGGTGAGGACTCTGGTCCAGCACACCTTGTTCCCTGCAGGAGCTGGAGCTGGTGGAGAACCTGCTGAAAAGCAGACCAGAGGAGTCCGAGGGCTGCTGGGAAACACGCAGTGTGAGAGGTGGGAGCTCACGGGCGAGTTCAAGCCGCCAGGAGCGCAGCCGGCTGCCCTGGGAGGATGCGGCTGCCACCGAGGAAGATGCGTCCAAGTTGACCGCCCTGCGGCTGCGGCTGGACGAGTCCCAGAAGGTGCTGCTCAAGGAACGAGAGTGAGTCTTGGGGTATCGGCTGAGGGGCTGGACCATGAAATGCTGGGGTGCCTGCAGAATCAACCCAAAAAGAGAAGCGGTGTTACAGAGCCTAAGACTGACTGGTTGAAAGGTGTTTAGTGTCCAGTCCTGGCGCTGAGAGGCCTGAATGCAAGTGTGCTTATTCAAATACTGCATACCCGGGCATCTGCTCTATGGAGCGCTGGTGGCCTAGTGGTAAGGAGTTGCACTGCCAACCCAAAGGCAGGCAGTTTGAATTCACCAGCTGCTGTAAGGGAGAAAGATGGGCAGTCTCCTCCCATGTGATACACAGCCTCTGAAAAGCTGCTGGAGGGTCAGTTTGACTCAGTTCTGACTCAAAATTATAAGCAGCTAAGCTTAGAGATCAGTAAGAGAGGGAAGCAGAGCAAAAGAGAGAGGGGAGCGACCAATGAAGAAACGGGGGTGGGGGCTCCATCTGTGCGGGAGAATGAAAGGCTTCATGGAGGAAGCGCATGAGTATCATCTGGCATCTCCTCTCTGTCCAGAATTTGAATGTGTAGATAGTATGACTGCTTGTGCACGCTCATGTTGTTGTTGTTACGTGCCGTCGAGTCGCCTGCGACTCTTAGTGACCCTATATACAACAGCCCTAACCCCTGCTCTATCCTGTGCCAATCACACTGTCTCTGACACACCTGCCCCAATTACCCCAGTCACTGAATCAGTCCACCTCATAGAGGGTCTTCCCCTCCTGCACTGTCTTGCTCCACCCTCCCAAGCATGATGTCCCTCTCCAAGGACTGGTCCCTCGCAACATGTCCAAAGTATGTCAGACGAAGTTACAGAATCCTTGCCTCCAAGGAGCAGCCTGATTTAACCCTCTCAAGAATGAACCTGTATATTCAATATTCTTCTCCAGCACCACAGCTCAAAGACATCAAATATCTTTCTATCATCCCTAGTTCTTGTCCAGCTTTCTGACACATGATTGCAAAGACCATGGACTGTATCACCTTAGTCTCCAGAGTTGCATCATTGCTCTCTGACACATAACAAGTGATTGCAAAAACCATGGACTGTATCAGACACACCTTAGTCTCCAGAGTGGCATCATTGCTCCTCAGTACTTTGGAGAGGTTCCTAATAGCAGACTGTCCCATCACAATACGTCTTTTAATTTCCTGGCTACTGGTGCCAAGAGTGTTGACTGTGGAGCCGAGCAAACTAAAGCTGTTTACAGTCTCAATCTCTTCGCCATCCATCCTGATGCTGCCAATTGGCCCAGTGGTGAGCACGCACATATTTTCTAAAAAAATAAATACATAAGCCTAATACCCCAGTAGAAGACAAAGTTGAAACAGAAGGAAAGCGGTTAAAAGAAAGTATGTATGATAATGCTCAAGCTCCACCAGAATCGAGTGCCTTTATGTGAAACGGTGGTGGTTGTGGTTGTTGTTGTATACTTGCCCCCTCCAGCAGGTTCTCAGAGGCTGTTAATCACACGAGAGATTGCCCATCTTTCTCCTCCGGTGGGATTCAAACTGCGGGTCTTTGGGATTGCAGCGCAGCTTCTTGCCAGTGCTTTCTCAATAGAGCATCACCCCCTGGGGGCCCCAGGACAGCAGAAGAGACTGTTCCATGGTTCCGGAGGCTGTTGCTGTTAGGTGCAGTCGAGTCGGCTCCCATCGGAGCAGTGAGAGCACATGAA
The DNA here is from genome assembly GCF_000299155.1 of Elephantulus edwardii. Taxonomy (NCBI): domain Eukaryota; kingdom Metazoa; phylum Chordata; class Mammalia; order Macroscelidea; family Macroscelididae; genus Elephantulus; species Elephantulus edwardii. Next base: position 5,451,939 of record NW_006399951.1, on the reverse strand, counting down.
GCACGGTGAAGCCCTGGCTGAGCCTGTGACAGCCTCACGAACTGTGCAGTGTTCACCCACCATCACCCTCATGGTGTCAGCCCGTCTCATTGGGCCTGAAATCCAAAGCTAGGGTATTTATACACTCAGTCTGCCTGTCTTTCTGTGTCTGTTTCTTTCTGAAAGGCTCTCGAAGACTGCTGCCTGCTACCTCCTTCCATCCACGGGCGGTTCCAGGCAGTCTTCGCAGTCCTTAGCTTGAAGATGCATCTCTCTAACCCCTGCCTCTCCCTTTCCATGGCCAGCCTCCTACTGTGTCTCTGTCCTGCATTTTACAAAGACATCAGACATACCGGGCACAGCCCCTGCCCCTCTGACACGACCTCATGTTACCTCAGGCAACAATGCCTTTAAAAAGTGTACCTCCAAATTAAGGTCACACCCACAACAGGCCCAGGGGTTAAGACCTCAGGGCATCTTTTTCATTCACTTGGTCGCAGTTCAGACCTTAACTGGTAGTGATGAGGACAGTGAGAGGAGACACCCCTGGAGCACATGCGCTCGGGCCGCCGCTGTAGAGCTTCACGGGTACGCGCCTCTTTAAATCACTGCATAGACTGTGACAGGGGCAGCTGAGCCAGTGTGCGGATTTGGCAGCTCGAGTGCTCCAGGGATGTTGCTTGGGTGACTGGATTTCTGAGAGTTAGAACGAAGCCACGTGTTGTTTCCAGCATGTATACAGTCTCTCCCTCTCTGAAGAAGAGTGTGGGTCAAAATGCAAGTAGTGCTTTCTGATTATGTTTCAGTTAAGGGTGGTTCTGGCCTAGGAACGTCTAGTGGACATGTACACGGCACACAGGCTGCATGATATTTCCTAAGCAGATGAGGTGTCCCGGTATTGCAGGGTGTTGGAATTACTCTCCTCACATAATGGCCCTCTAATCCCTGTGACATCCAAAATCCTGCCCATGAATCCCAGAGGAGGGATCGCCCGTCTGAGGCCCTGTGGCCTGTCACACTCTCAAGAAGGCGGGAGGGGAGTGAGTCGGGCAGCACTATATGCTGGGATGAATGGTGCACACAGCCAGTGGCTGCAAACCTACCGTGTGCACACCCTAGCTTGTTCATGTTCAAGGCCACGTACAGGGTAGGAGTTGTGATGGAAGGAGGAAGTCCTTCTCCTCCAAAACCACAAGCAGAGTTTCCCAGCCTTTCAAACCACAGGACTGTGTGCACAAGCCAGGCCCTCTGGGGACAATACATAAAGAAGATAGACATGGGACTCCACTTAACAGATGGGCTGGGGGCAGAGAGGGAAGGACAGAGGCACTTGCTCAGGGATGGCGAGTGGCCTGGCCCAGGTGACCTGATCACCCCACACCCCAGGCTGGGCACCCACCGTTGGGCCTGGGTTCAGCTCCGGGAGGACACATGAGGTGGTATGGCCATGCCAGGACATTGAGCGCCAGCGTAAGGAATCTGGACATGGTCTGATCGTGCGCAGGAGTGCCCAGCAGGACCACTGCCAGTGTGGACTCTGGACAGGGGGCCCCGTGGGCTCACACCAACGTCTGTCCCTTCCCTTCCCCTCTCGCAGGGATAAACTGGCCCTGAGCCGGAGCATTGAGAAGCTGGAAGGGGAGCTCAGCCAGTGGAAGATCAAGTATGAAGAGCTGAGCAAGACCAAGCAGGAGATGCTCAAGCAAGTGAGTCCTGGAAAGCAGGAGGGCTTCCTGAAGGCGGTGGCCGGGAGCAGCTGGATTTCAGGAAGGAGGGAGAGAGAGAGAGAAGGAATATATTCTCTAATTTAACACCAGCTAGGTGCCAGGAACTATTCTGGGCACAGGGGCGGGCCAAGTCTTTGTCCTCCTCATGGGGCCTCTGGCAAGCAGTAAGCAGGCAGATATACCCCTGGACTGTCCAGGGGTATCACAATGAGAGGCACAGGGGGCTGCCTGTTAGGGTTGTCTTTTCTGAGAAGGTGATATTTCAAGTGAGCCTTTAAACAGCAGTGAAGACGCTGCCACTGAGAAGATAGCGGCACAGAAAGTATAAAAGTCCTGAGAGGAATGACCCTGGAGGGATGGGGAAGGCTGGTGAGAGGTGAGGCCGAAGAAGGACCGCATCTCACAGGACTTGTTAGACTAGAGTGAGGGAAGGAAGTCTAGAAATAATGTTTACTGAGCGCCTCGTCCGTGCCTGATCTTACGGAGCCCTTATGCTAGTCAGATGAGAAACTGAGTCACCCTCTGGCCAAAGGGCAAGCTGGGTCACTGCGGCTGCCCCCTGTGCAGGCCCTGATGGCCACCAGGGGGCGCAGCGACACAGGGAAAGCCAGCCCGGATCCCCTGTGTTTCTGGAAGGTGGGAGGTCCTCAGACCTCACAACCTGGCCTCAGCCCTGCAAGGAACTGCATTTTCTATACCTGGAGGCTTAGTCCTTAGGAAGTTGTGCTGCTGAACAAAACGTGGCATGTCTCAGCAGCCACTCCAGGGGAGAAAGATGGGCAGTCTCCTCGCGTGCGATGTATGTGCAAAACGTGCCAGACCTTCAGCTGTGTTGTTCTTGTTGTTAGGTGTCATCAAGTCAACTGCAACTCCTAGGGACCCTATGGCCAGTAGACCTGAATCGTGCCCTGTTGTGCACCAGGCTCATTATCCCTGATGCACTTGAACTCATTGTTGCAGTTACTGCCAACCCATCTCGTCAAGGTTCTTCCTCTATTTTACTGACCTTCTGCCTTTTGCAGCAGGAATTTTTTTCTCAAGGACTAGTCCCTCCCAACAGTATTCCCAAAGTATGAGAGATCGAGGAACATCCTGGTTGCACTACCCCCGAGGCAGATGTGTTTAGTGTTTTGTCAATCTGTGTGCTCTCCACAGTTGAAGGCATCGATTCTCCTGGCATCTTTATTGTCTAACTTTCAGTTGTATAAAAAGCAATTGAAAATACCTTGGCTTGAATCAGGCACGACTTAGCCTTTGAACTGACGCTCTTGCTCTTTAACACTTTGGAGAGATAGATTGTTTCCCAGTGTAACACCTCTTTTGACTTCTTGACTGCTGCTCTCATGGAAGGTCTGGTAGCTTTAGTGGTAAGGAGTTACGCTGCCAACCCAAAGGCAGGCAGTTCGAATCCATCAGCAGCTCTGTCGGGAAAAGATGATCAGTCTCCTCCTGTACTATTTAGAGCTCTGAAAAGTCACTAGAGGGTCAACTGAGTCACTTCTGACTGACAGCAGATAACAAGCTGCTGTGGGCATGTTGACTGTGGATTCAACTCAAGTGAAGTCATTGACACGTTCAGTCTTTTCTCCATCTATCTTGATGTTACGTACCAGTCCAGTTTGGTAAGGACTTTTGTTTTCTTGTAGTCTTTGACCTTCTGCGGTAAGTACTTCACGTCCTCCTCACTTTCTGTAAGTAAGGTTGTGTCATCTGCATAACGCAGGTTGCTGAAGAATCTTCCTCCAATCCTGATGCCACGTTCTTCCTCATATAGTCAAGCTTCTCAAATTTACATGGCGAATAGATTGACTAGGTGTGTGGAGAAAGGTTACAACCCTGATTCACAGAATGTGCAAGATTCCCTTGAGTTGTTGGGTCTGAGCTCAGCTGGGCATCTGCTCTAACTTGACAACAACAAGAGAAGTCTGAAGGAAGACGGGCAGTCTCCTCCAGAAAGGAAACCCAACTAGGGAATCTCATTGAGATTCCCAGGCCCACCCCAGCTAACTTCGGGGGTTGGGTCCAAAAATCCTTTTCATTTTCTCAAGTAATAAAGTCTAATTGGTAACAGAAAAATTAAAAAAAAAACAAACATAAAAAACCGAACATGAATGTGCCATTCAGCAGATAATGATACGGGTTCTACTGAATCTGAATTATTTCCCTCAACAAATGTACTTTGGACTCACCCAGGCAGTTGTTTGGAGTCCTTGCTAGTTGATCTTCAGTGAAGGGTCTGGTTTTTAACGGCCCTTCAGTTGCTGCCCGCCCTGCCCTGTCCTGCAGGCTGCTGGATTCATTTCATCAGCGAACATTGAGGTGCTGATGGTGGTGGTGGCGTCAGGTGCCATTGAAGCAACTGAATCTCATAGTGACGCTGTGAACGACCAGTCTGCCCCTTGCCCTTTCCCGCCCCATCCTCGTGATATCTGGTCTACTCTCACCCCTTGTTACCATCACTGTGTCAGTCCCTCTTCATGAGAATCTTCCTCCTTTACTCTGACCCTCCACCTTTTCCAGCATGATGTCCTTTCCTTGGAAAGATTACAGCCTGGGAAATCTGGGGAAGTTCTGCTATTATGTGGGGACCCTTTGAATCAAAATAGACGTGGTGATCCCTAGAAACAACAGCATTCTGAACCAAAAACCCTGTGGGCACTCAGAGGTCAGCACACAGACTCAGGCCCTTGGCCTCCCATACTCACAGTCTAGTGGGAAATGGGATGGAGAAACAGCACTTCGTCCAGGCGAGTGGACAGGAGAGGCCTCTCTTAGTAGGGGACATCGTGGCCAGGCCTGAGAGTGAGATGAACCAGCTCCGTAACACACCACAGGAGCAGGGAACCAGATGTGCAAAGGCCCTGAGGTGGCCAGGATCGTGGTGTATAGACGGCATAGAAAGTCCACTGTGTCTGGACCAGGAAGAACCTAGAGAAGAGAGGCGGGCAGGTGAGAGGAAGTTTGTGGAACCACAGGGATGGGATCAACTTGATCCCAAAGGACCCAGGAGTCAAAAAGAGAATTTGAGAATAGGATTGAGTTTACCTTTGCTAAGACATCAGTCTGGAGACTAAGGTGCGCCTGATCCGGGCCAACGTCTTCACAGTTGCTTGCTATGCATCAGAGAGCTGGACAATGACTAGGGAGGTTAGAAGGAGAATTGATGCCGTTGAGCTGTGGTGCTGGAGAAGAGTATTGAATATACCATGGACTGCTAGGAGAACAAACAGGTTTGTCCTGGAGAGGGTGAAGTCACGCTGCTCCTTGGAGGCAAGGATTCTGAAGCTTCGTCTGACATACTTGGAGGATGTTGCAAGGAGGGACCATTCCTTGGAGAGGGACGTCATGCTTGGAAGGGTGGAGGGATGGAGAAAGAGACCCTCTATGAGATGGATTGACACAGTGACTGGGGTAATGAGGGTAGGTGTCAGAGAGAGTATAGTTGACACAGAGTAGGTTTCAGGGCTGTTGTACGTAGGGTCGCTATGAGTCACACACGACTCGACGGCACATAACAACAAGAAGCAGCACATTCTAGGCTACTGCTGTGAAGAATGAGTTACCTGGAGGATAAGATGTCAATCAATGAAAGATGCCGGAGAGGCAGTAAGGGTGAAATTCAGAGTCTTTTCTGAAAACTGGGATTTGCGTGGCGCGCTCTTCACAGGAGGCCTCGCCTAACCCCGTTGTGCTGCGTCCTTGCAGCTCAACATCCTGAAGGAGACGCACCAGGACGAGCTGGGCCGCATGTCGGAAGACCTGGAGGATGAGCTGGGAGCCCGGTCCAGCATGGACAGGAAGATGGCTGAGCTGAGGGGCGAGGTGAGGCAGCTACGGGACCGGGGAGGGGTTGCAGGGAGGGGCGGGGATCCCACAGCCTTTCCTCCACTGGCCAGTTACTAGGAAGAAATCCACAAGGCGCGCACACAGAGACCAGAGGTCCGCTTGCATCCTGCACACCGTGCGGCAAGCCTGCAGCCAGACACAGCTGCTGGAGCCTCACCCTGTCCCTTCGTGTTGTAGATGGAGAGGCTGCAGGCAGAAAACGCGGCCGAGTGGGGACGCCGGGAGCGGCTGGAGACAGAGAAGCTGGGCCTAGAACGGGAGAACAAGAAGCTGCGGGCGCAGGTCGGGGACCTGGAGGAGGCTCTGGCCCGGCGGCGGCGGCAGACCACCAGTGCCCTGGACTGTGACCTGAGGGCCAGCCAGGCTGCACTCTTCGAAAAGAGCAAGGTGGGGCAGCCCCTGCTCCCTGTCCAGCCTGGACGGACACCCACTCTAGCTCCTGCTGCCTGGAGATCCAGGGACCCCGGCAGGAACCGCTCTGAATCTGGAAGGGGTGGGATCATCCTAGAAGCGTCCTGAGTTCCACTGGGTCCCGCAGTGACCACAGGAGCCGCATTTATTGAGCACGTCCGTCTCTGTGCCTGGCGATAATTGTAGTTGCTGAATTTATTGCACATCTACTTTGTGCAAGGTCCTGTGGTAATATTCTCTCTCCTCTCCTCTCCTCTCCTCTCCTCTCCTCTCCTCTCCTTTCGCTCCTCTCTCTTCTCGCTCTTTCGCGCCTCTCTCTCCTCTCTCCTCTTCTCTCTCTCCTCTCTCTCCTTGTCTCCACTCTCTTTTCTCTCTTCCTCTCTCTTCTCTCCTCTCTCTTCTCTCTCTTCTCTTTCTATCTCTCTCTCCTCTCTCTTCTCTCTTTGTCTCTCTCTTCTCCCTCTCTCTCTCTCTCTCTCTCTTCTCTCTCTGTCTCTCTCTTCTCTCTCTCTCTGTCTCTCTCTTTTCTCTTTCCTCTCTCTTCTCTCTCTCTCTCATTACTGATAACTTGGAGCTACTCATCTGACCCGCCAGCAGGTTTTCAGATTCTGAAAATTGCATGAGAAGAGATTATTCATCTTTCTCCTGAGGAGCAGCTGGTGGATTCGAACTGCCGGCCTTGGAGTTGGCAGAGCACCTGTTTCCTCACTAGGCCCCCAAAGTTCCATAGTAAACGCTAGTAGCTCATTTATTAAACAGCTCTTGAATGTTCAACCCTCATGATAATCAACAGCTGAATTTATTGAACATTTCCTGCGGACTAGCCCCAGTGATGGTTGAAGTAGCCATATTTTTCAGTTGCCTACTGTGTTCCAGGCCCAGTGGTGATAATAACACTATTAAATGCCTACTGTGTGCCTGGGCCGAGTGGTGATGATTGCTGTTGGAGGGTACCATTGAGTCAGAGGCGAATCACTGTTGACCCTCCAGCAGGTTTTCAGAAGCTGTAAGTTGCACAGGTGGAGATTGTCCATCTTTCTCCCAAGGTGCAGCTGGGAGATTTGAACTGCATGCCTGTGAGTCGGCAGTGCAGCTCCTTATCACTGAGCCACCAGGGCTCCATAGTGGTGATGGTAGTAGATACGTTTATCATAACTGCATTAGGCCTGCTGTTTGCCAGGCCTTGTTGCGTTTGGTCCTCACATCGCTTAATCCTTTCAACAGTCCTCTCATTCATTCAGCAAATACTGATTGAGCCACTTCTGCGTGTAAGCCCTGCTCTTGGTGCTGGAGGGAGCAGACGTAGCTCTCTGGTTACATAGATGTAAATTGAACGTAGGCAACATGAAGACGGCCGGGTCTGACCTCCGCTAACTCCACAAAGGGGAACTGTCTCTGTCAGCAGCCTCCACAGTACAGAACTAACTCCTGTAAGATCAGATGTGGTCCCCCAGGCTCCTGCATCTGCTTCTCTTCATCCCAGCACCAGCCCTTCTGCTCTGCTGGGTCTGAAATGTGTTGGAATGGCCACACAGATCTCAGAGAACTATGCTCGTAGTTACTAACTTAATTGGGATGCCGACAGGTTACAGTTCACGTTGGCCACAGGACACAATTCCTCAGTCTGGACAGCTTCTCAGACGTGCTCGCTGGCACTTAGTCCTTCAACCTCATGGCTTAGGTCAGTGTTATAATGTTTCCCTAGTCCTGCCAAGTACGGCATCTTCCGTGCTCGCTGGCACTTAGTCCTTCAACCTCATGGCTTAGGTCAGTGTTACAAAGTTTCCCTAGTCCTGCCAAGTACGGCATCTTCCTTCGGTCCTTCAACAAGCTTGAGCAAAGGCCCCTGGCCCTGGCTCCACAGGGCCACGGTCCCAGGTCAGCTGTCTCACGCCAGTCTCTGGGGGTCTACTGAGGTGACGGCTGCTTTCGTATAGATCCTGTCCTGACTGGCCTGGGAATGTCAGGCCCCAACGGACATTCACTGTATTCCTACTTCCTCTTGCTTGCTGATAGTGAAATTCCCACCTTCGCCACTAAATCCACTCCATTTTGACTTGGTGGAAAGGGAAAAGCTGACCAACGCCGTAAGGATTACTTTATAACACACTCCGTTTTCACATTTGTGGTGAAAGTCAAGGTCTATGGCTAGGAAAGTCATTTTGAGCAGCACACCCTGAGTCATGAGATTAAGTGCTCCTGGCACGCCAGCAGGATAGGCAGTACCGGAGGCCCTGACCTTGGCCCAGAGTCCGGTCAAGACTTCTGGGAAATGTGATTTTGTGTGAAAGTCTCAGGGGAAAACCAGACCTTACTGTGGTGGTGAACTGATGTGGAGAAGTGGTGTGAAGAGTGTTGTGCAGAGCCCAGCTCTGTGCTGTCAATCAGAGGGGTATGGTGCTTTAGGGGAACAAGAGGCCAGAGGCTGGGAGGGCGTGAGCAGGGAAGTGTAGAAATAGAAGCAGGGAGTATGAATGTGTTTGGAGTTGTAGTGCTCAACTGTGTGGAAGGCCAACGAACAAGAGGGCAGGCGGGGCTGTCACTCCTCCAGGGCTGCTAAATAGGATGGAGGCCTGGTCCAGGCTGAGGTTTATAAAAATGGAATAAGGAGGAAGGATTCTGAGACCGTTAGACAGTGCCTCTCCCCATTTTACAGATGTGGAAACTGCGGCAGGCATCTCCTTTGCTGGCTTCTCATATCATTCCTAGTAACTGTAGCCTCCGACCTACTCACCTTTCTCTCCACCAATCCCCAGACCATGACTGGAAATACCACATGCCCTGGAAGATGCCAGATTCACCCCTCCCCTGAAGTCCCGGCTCTCAGCCCCAGGCCAAGTGTGCAGGCATCTCAAAGTTAGCTGAGTGGAGCCACTGATTGCCACCTTCCAGCGTGGCCACCCCTCTCCTTCAGCTGCTGGGTGCCTGGTCCTCACTCCCTCACCCTCCTTCTCCCAGTCCATTCCCAGAGCCCCCTTGATTCAGCTCCTAGAATCCAGCCGCTTGTCACCCCCTCTCTCCATGGCCCCAGCACCTACCTCAGCCTCCTGGCAGCTTCCATGGCCTCCTGCCTCCTCTGGCTTCACCACTTAGGGAGCCCAGCAGCCAGGCATCTTTATAATGCGTGTATTGTATGCCTCCCACTGTGCTTCAAGTGAAACCCACAGCCCTTCCAGGAGCTCTCAGGCCCTGCCTGCCCACACCCTGCCAGCCACAGCAGCTTTCTCACTTCCCCTTGCTCACTGACCATCAGCCACAGACAAGTTCATGACCACCTCACGACCTTCACACTTGTCGTGCCCGCTGTGTGGAATGCTTTCTCATCTCTGCAGGTTCTCTCTTGCTCCATCCCTGACCTCCTTTCAAGGTTACGTCCTCAGATGACCCCTGTGGCCATTTGTTCAATGACACCTGCTCCGGCCCTGGCCCTTCCTGGCCCTGCTTGAGTTTTCTCCGAGTGTTTGTTAACACCTAATGTGCTGGTTTTGTGTTTGTGTGTGTGAGCTCTGTAAAGTTGGATTTCTAGGTCCCCCTGAATTTGCAGGCTCATTGTGGGTGCTGAGGGAGGGTTTGTTGAATAAGTGGGTGAAGCCAGACTTGAACCCAGGTCTCTGAAACTCCCAAGCTGATCACCCATGAACTTCAGAGGAAGAAACGTGTCATTCCACGTGGGGATTCAGGTTGCCTTAAAAGAGTGTTTCAATCGGGGTATTTCACTTGGCAGGCAGGTGTTGGCAGGTAGAATTGAGTGAAAAGGCGTGACTGGCAGAAATGCAGTGGGACAAGGACACGGGGACAGCTGGCAGAGGTCCCTGGGCGAAACCCTGTCAAGCCAGTTAGGATGGGCCGCGGTGACTGGAAAGGGCTGCCATGAGCTTGCCTTCCTCTCCACTGACTTGGTACTGAGCACGTTTGCTTGAAGACTTAGAAGGGCGAATTGGGTCAGCAAGAGCTTGAGACAAGCAAGGCAGACTTCCTGAAGGAGGCGTCATCAGACGCTGCTCCTCCCAGGAGTTCTTGCACACATCAGACCTTCAGAGCTGCAACTTAGAGACGCTGAGCTGTAATTTTGCTATTTCAGACAGTAGGTGGAGAGATTCTAGGGAGTGGGGACACTCATCAACCCTAGAATTGCCTCACCCCCTAAGACCCCTCCTAGCCTGGTGCCTACATGACACCGAACCTCCTTTGCTCCGTCTCTGCTTCCCGGCAGGAGCTGGCGGACCTGAAGCACGTTCACAGCAAGCTGAAGAAGCAGTTCCAGGAGAAGGTGGCAGAGCTGGCCCACGCCAACCGGCGGGTGGAGCAGCATGAGGCCGAGGTGAAAAAACTGCGTCTGAGGGTGGAAGAGCTCAAGAAGGAGCTGGCCCAGGCTGAAGATGAAGTAAGTGCCCGGGGCGCCACGGTGGTGGCCGCAGACCTCGACCAAGAGAGGAACAGGGCTGCCGAGCCCGGCTGTGTTTCTCTGTGCTCGGTCCCCAGGACGCGGCATGAGCCTACCTCTTGGGGGTGCTCAGGGTAGAGGGACTAAGGAGATGGTAGGATAGTGTGTGGGTGTGATGAGGATGGAGTGTGGGCAGGAGGATGGAAGGGGAAGTGGACAGACGAGGTGGGTAAGTGCGTAAACAGATTCGTGGGTAGAGGTATGGATGCTTAAATGTAAGGAGTGAAAAATATAAGTGGGCAGATAGTCAGGGGGAGTGAGTGATGTCTGATGGATGATGGGATAGAATAATGGGTGAGTGGCGGGCAGATGATGGATGGATGACCGTAGGGTATATAGAAAGGTGGATGTCTGGGTGAATGGATGGAATGATGGATGGACTACTAACAGATCGCTGGGTGGAAGAGGGCGTGGACAGAAGAGGGAAGGACTAGGTGGCCAGTAGGGTGTAAGGATGGCTGGACAAGCAGGGTGGTGAGATGGCTGACCAGGTTAATAATTACCGAGTGGGTATCTTCATGGCCAGATGAATATATGCGTGGTCAGGTGGACAGATGTGTGCGGATAGACTGGGAGGTGAGTGGTGAGGGTGGGTGGGTGGATGCCTAGATTTGGCTGGGACGGTCAACAGGGATGGCGACTGGCCAGGAAGGAAAAAGGAAGTTCTTGGTGTAGGCCTTGAAGGTGGCTCTTGGCAGGGGATATTCTCCTAGCTGCCCTGCCCAAGGTGACCCACCCCCGTTCTTGGCCCTGCTCGCCCCCAGCTGGACGAGGCCCACAACCAGGCACGCAAGCTGCAGCGGTCACTGGACGAGCAGACAGAGCAAAGCGAGAACCTGCAGGTGCAGCTGGAGCACCTCCAGTCCAGGTAGGCCCCAGAGTGCAGCCAGGTGTTGGGGACCAGGCTCCTGCAAGGAGAGGGCCGAGAGACTTCAGGGAAGAAGCCTCCCTGTATGGGGTGAAATTCCGGTCAAGGCTAGAAGGAAAGGCAGGAGAAGGCTCTGGGCTCCCAGGCCAGGCTCCTGTCCCCTCCAGGCAGGAAGGGATGGGGCCAGGGACCAGGAAACCGGGAGTGCAGGAAGTCAGAGCAGCTGGGCCCTGGAATTGTCTCCTCCAGCGTGCAGGTGGGTGGTTGGAGGGGGAGGTGGTGAAGGCAGGAAGGACAGGCAAAGAGGCCAGGCAAAGAGGCCAGGCCCAAGGACAGGGACAGGATAGGACCGGTGGGTCTGGGGAGTCATTGAGGAGAAGGATGATGGGCTGGGGTGGCCTCGGGCCGACTGGGAACTGGACACTCCTTTACTGCAGCCTCAGTGAGGAAGAACTGAAGGTTCTCTGGAGGGCTCACCCATCACACTCCACCTCCCTGCCCTCTCCTTCCGTTTGCCTCCACTACCTTGTGAAGTTCACCTGTTCTGCAGCCCCCATAGAACTAACTGTGAGACATCTCAGAAGATCAAGTTCAAGTCCTTCCCACTTCATAGTCCAGAAGCTTTGGCAGGATCGCGCCACAGTACCAGCTAATGCTCCTGTGCCGGGGCAGGGCCAAGCACTCTTCTCATATTCTTTCACTTTGTGGAGTCTGGGGTCCTCTGACCAGTCCAGGCTCTACCTCCAAACCCCCTGGGGTGGGGTGAATCTGTCCCTACACTTGGGAGCTGTGTGGTCTCTAGCCAGTTACTTGGCCTCTCTGTGTCAGAGTTTAGATTCCTCATTTATCAAGTGGGGCTCAAGCTAGCTCTTATCTCTCTGTGTGAGAATGTAATGAGTTGATCCATGCCCGTAAAAGTCCTTGAAACACGGCCAGCGCTAAAGAACCGTCAGCTGTGCCAGCATCCTCCGTTTTACCACCGTCACCGCCACAAGCACTCCTGGATGGTGAGGATTCTATTTGGGTCTCAGACAGGAATTGAGTTTACTACAACAATGGAAAAAAGTCGATGGAGAAGCTCAATATCTGCAGTGAAAACAAAGCTGAAGCTGACTGTGGAAAAGACCATCAATTACTCATGTGCAAGTTGAAACTGAAGCTGGAGAAAATGAGAGCAAGTCCCCAAGAACCAGAACACAACCTGGAGTCTATCCCACCTGGATTTAAAAACCATCTCCTAAAAGAATAGGTTTGATGCCTGGAACACTAATGACTGAAGACCAGATGAGTTGTGGGATGACATCAGGGACAGCAACCATGATGAAGGCAAAAAGTCGTTACAAAGACAAGAAAGAAAGAAAACCCTCGAATGGATGTCAGAGAGTGACTCTGAAAATTGGACTCGAACGTAGAGATGCCAAAACGCAGGGAAGAAAAGCTGAAGTAAGAGCGCCGAACAGATTCAAAGAGCAGCTTGAAGAAAAGAAAAAGAGCAGCTTGAGAAGACAAAACAGTGTTATCATGAAACGTGCAGAGTTTAAAAACCAAAGAGGAAGAACACACTTTGCATTTCTCCAACTGAAAGAACTGGAGAACAGATTGAAGCATCAAGCTGCAACACTGAAGGATGCTACGGGCAAAATCCTGAGTGACGCAGGAAACAGTAAAAAAAGATGGAAGGAAAACAGAGTCGCTGCCCCAAAAGGAATTGGTTGACGCTGCCGCATTTAAGGAGCTAGCGTCTGATCAAGGACCAGTGGTCATGAAGGGGAAAATGCCAACTACACTGAAGGAATTAGCAAAGGATCAGGCCCCAGGAATTGGTAGAATGCCAGCTGAGGTATTTCAACAAATAGATGCACCCCCGAACATGCTCACTAGTTTATGTTGAGAAATTTGGAAGATGACTACCTGGCCAACTGACTGGAGGAGATCCATATTTGTTCCTGTTTATTAAAGAAATATTTATATTTGTCCCCATTATTAAAAATGCAGAAAGTACCAGACAATATCATTACAATCTGTAATGTAAAATCTTGCGGAAGATTATTTATAAATAGCAAGAATAAGGGACTGGTGGCCTAGTGGCAAGAAGCTGCACTGCAATCCCGAAGGCACACAGTTCGAGGCAGCCAGCTGCTCCACGGGAGAAAACTGGACAATCTTTTCCTCTGTGAAACTGCCTCAGAAAACCCACGGGAGGATTAGCTATCAGCTATGGGTCGGTTCTGACTCTCTACAGTACACAACACCACCATCTTGGAGGTAGTGCATGCAAGGTGCTCGTTGCAGGCAAGGAGAGTGAAAACGTCATCTCTCAGACTTTGGGCGTGCTGTTAAGAGGGACCTTGGAAAGAATCATCCTGCTGGGAAAGACAGAAAGTCAGAGAAAGAGAGGAAGGACCTCCACGAGTTGGATTGACCCGGTGACGTGAGTGTGGCGGAGATTGTGAGGAGGACACGGTACAGGGCAAGATTGAGATCTGTGGTTCACAGGGTCAGTGTGAGTTAAGAGTCAGCTCACCGGGACATTGTCCTGTAAGCATCAAGCCTCTTTTATGAGGATGGGAAGGCAGAACCATTGTGTCTTAAGTGACAGCAGAGGAAGACACTAAGGTACAAAGGGCCAGGTCCACCTGCACAGCCGATGAGTAGGGTAGGATAGGCAGGGAAGCCTCCTCCCAGAGCCTGCGCGCTGTCTCAGGGAATTGCGCGGACATCCTGTGACTGACAGGAGCACCTGAGCCTCAGACTCCTCCTGACATTCATCCTAGCCCAGCCTCAGTTTACGCATCTGTGAAATGAGCCTGTCATGAAGCTTGCTTGGGGTGATTCCCTGAGAGTGTTTGTGCGTGAGCCTGGCAGGGCTCCAGGCGCAGCCCTGCGTGGGTGGGGTTGCCCACTCCCCCAGCACCACCCCCTCATCCCGGGCCTGCGAGTCTCTCACGTTCTTCTGGAGCCATAAACTCCCAAAATGGACAGGGAGCCTCTCCAGGGCTTCCATCAGGAAGGGTGGGGCCCTCAGTTTAGTTTGCAACTTGTTGTGCTTTAATGTTGCGGGGACAGCTCACTAAATCACAGTGCAGTAATGGAAGCCCCTGCCCGGCCCCTCCCTGCCCGTTAATAATTCATGCCTTCCAGTAAGATGCAGCCAGGGCTGAAGTAGTGACACGGAAACGATCTGTGTAAAAACTTAAAGGGGCACGGAATCTGCTGTGCAAACGTGCACCTAAAACACAATAAAATATTGTTTCAAAATGAAAATTAATACAGGTATAGCCAGGGGGGACCCTTTGCTGGCGGGGTTGGGGGCGGGGGTGGGAAGAAAATCCACCAGTTTTTCCCCAAAACCCGAGTCTGCCTCGTCATTTTCACTGTAGGAATTTTAATAGAAGGAGACTGAAGACATTGCCACTGACATCAGGGATGCAAGGGGGTCAGCCCTCCAACCCCAGACTCTGTTGCGTGTGGGCTTCAGAGACCAGCTTGGCTTCATATCCCAGCAGTGTGACCTTGACCAACACCTTCTCCTCGGTGGCCAACTGGTCCATGCTGAGCCAGCTGCTTGAGCTCAGCGTCCAACCCTCCCCACCTCTTCTCTGTGGCTTTGAGTATGTGATTGAACTATTTGTGCCTCAGTTTCCAGATCTGTAAAGTGAGCTGACAATAATCACCACCTCCAGATAAGGGATTCTGTAAAATGAGAGAGAGTGTGTGTGTGTGTGTGTGTGTGTGTGTGTGTGTGTGTGTGTGTAAAAGCTTTGCATGGTGCCTGGCCCCGGAGGTGGGCCACTTAGGCGGGCGGCAGCTCTGACGCCCGACCCCACCACTTCTGCCCACACAGGCTCCGAAGGCAACAGCAGAACGCCCCCCTCTTCGGGAAGATCCGTAGTGCTCGCTTTGGTGCCGAGGAGGCCGGCGATGGAACCAGTGACCTGGATGAGGACGAAGACCTGCAGATCCAGGTGGCCTAGAACCTCCTGGGCCAGGCAGGGAGGAACTGGTCCGGGCCACAGCCGCGGGTGCCCCAGACGGTGACCGGTCACTCCCACTAATGCAGCTGCTTGTGCTCACTGTGGGCTGGATCACCCAGACATAGACAGCTTCCTTCGGCCTGCCCCTGGGTGGAGGTCGCTGGTTCTGTCACCAACCTACACTATACATATGGCTCCGGGGACTTGGACTCATTTGGTTTTATAATCACAGGACCACTCCTAGGCCTGTGAGGTACCTCACCCGGGACCCTCCTCAGGAGGTGAGGGATAGCGATGGAGGGCTGTCCACCATACAGTGCGATGAGCCCAGTGTTTTGTAATAAATGGCGTTCAGGTTCTCCCAGTAGAGTCCTGAGAATCTGGCAAAGATGGGCAGGCTCTGGGGTGTGGACAGTACCGGCCTTCGCCTGGCATTGGCTCGGGAATGTGAAGTCACTTGACATAAGAATGGTTGTGTGAGAGAATCAGTGAATGAAGGAATGGGTGGCAGAATGGTCTGGAATCTAGCTCCTGTGTGAGGGGAAGAAGCAACGTGCGATCTGGAGAAGAAGGTGCTTCCACTCCGGCTCTCGCAGCCAGCGGCCTGGATTCTGGGTTCGAATCTCTGCCCCTACCCTTTGCTGCCTGTGTAACCTCGAGACCATCCCTGTCCTCTCTGCGGCCCCAGTTCTCCGTCTACAAGTTGAATGTCCCGGCGCCATCATGAGGTTAAACTGGGTTAATTCTGGTGTCAATAAAGGTGATTGTTGACCGCCATCGAGCCTGCCCCCAGCTTCAGCCCCCACCCCCACCCCCGGGGGCACGGTGGAGCCCAGTGCTGCCCAGTCTTAGCCCAACCCATCATCAGCTGTGAATCAGACGTGATCAGAATGTGTTTCACTGGCCACTTCTCTGAGCTCTCTAGGCCTTCTCTCCTAATCCATTTCATTCTGAAAGTGTCACTGAATCCTGATGAGTGTCATAGTGACTCACAAGCCTCCACTGACAGACTGGTGGTAGCTGTGTGCAAGGTCCATCGGTGGGGAATTGAACCTGGGTCTCCCGCATGGGAAGCAGAAACTCTAACACTAAGCCACCACTACCTCCCATTAAAGCTTAGTCATAGTTAAAATACCTGAAGAGTGGTCTAGACAGGAGAGATCCACCGGGTGGATTCTGTTCCTGGGGATTAAGGCCAGGTGAACATTTACCCAGAGGTATGGGTGCAATAAGTAATGTCACTTGCCCTGACAAGTGAAATCGCAGGAAATTTAATTTTATTTTTGGTGCTAATTTCTAAATCTGTAGCCAGCAGATGTCTGTTAAATCTGGTGGAATTGGTTATTAGAGACAGCAGTTTTGAATCTCCCAGAGTTGAGGTTCGGGACACCCCCCCCCCCGAGTTGAGTTCTCAGTGCGGGGCCCACTTTCTGCAGAAGGAGGTTCTAGTGTTCTAACATGGGGTGAGGGCCGCGTTCCTGCTTCCAGGAGGCACAAGGGGGATGGATCTGGGGCCTGAGTAGAAGCCTGGTGTCAAGGGGTCTAAATTCAGTTACGAGAGCTCTCTGCTGTACTTGGGGGCTACCCTTAATTGCTTTCTCTATGCCGAGAGAAACCCTTGAAGCCACAGTCCTGGAAACAGTGAGTGTCACAAACTTTGGAGGCGGGGAGGGCAACTCCAGGAGCCCAGCCAGGGTCTGTCTGCTCAACACAAACACAGAAAACTCCCTCCCTGTCGTGAAGCTTAAAAAAAAAAAGATGCTAGTTAGAGAGGATTTGTTGTCATGGCAACAAGCCTCCTCCCTCCCCCTCCCCCATCGTCTCCCGCCTGGATGTGGAAAGCTAAGGAAGGAGGAGGTGAGAAGCAGAAGGACACTTCTTCCCCCACTACACTCCCCCCACCCAGCGGAAGAGGGCCTCAGGAAGAGGACCATTTCCTGTGGGGGGCTTTCTGTTTGCTCTACCAAGCAGGAAGTTGTCCCCTGAACAGACTGAAATGCTGCCCTTTGACCCCCAGGAGCCAGGCCTTCCCTGACAGCAGGCTTGAGAGCTGACTCCCCAGGCCTCCGTTTGACCTGCCATTCTCAGACACAGAGCAGACCTCACCAAGGAGGCCAGGCGCCCCCAGACTCCCTGGCACCTCCGATCAGATAGTGTCCAGCGGGGGCCTCATTCCAGGCCCTCCTGTCTCTGACTGGGCCATTCCAGCCCCTCGCCTCCACAGCACAGGGAGAAGAAGCCAGTCTCGAGCAGAGGGAAGGGACAGTCACTCCCAGGGTTTGGTGACCATTTGGGCCTGGAATGCGTGCCTCTCTGCTTGCTGCCCTTCGACCTCCCCTCTGACCTGTAACAAAAGTCATGCCGGCGCCATGACAGCAGCATCAGCCCACAGAAGCAGTATCTCTGGCTCATATGACACGTAAAAATTGTCAATGCAGCTGCTTGTATTAGTATTGGGATGCTTTCCTGTAACAGCGCCATTTCCTTCTCGAAAACCTGCACCCACCAGCCACAGCCGGCTGAGCGGCAGCTGCTCCAGGTACAAACATCTAGGGGGCCACACCCACTACTACCATGCTCTCCAGCCTGGCCCTGGGCCTCCCTCTCCCAGCTTCCTGTCTGGCTCCTGGAGGCTCCCCTCTCTCCGGGCCCAGAGTCTCTGAGCAGGAAAGGAGACTGATGAGGACGCACTGGCTGAAGACTCTGAGGGAGAGACGGGCCAAGCAAGCACGCATGTCACTCAGTCAGTGGCCCAGCTCTCCAGGGCAACAGCCAAGAGCAGTTAACATCCACTTCACTATCCTGTATGCGTCGTCACAGCCCTGGGAGACAGAGGCTGCCTTCATCCCATTTAATGCTGATGGACAAATAAAGGTCCCCAAGTTACACAAAGTCAGGCCCCTGACTATGATCCCCACCTGAAACCTGCAAAGCACTGTGGCCAGCCGGCCCACCCTCTGCAGTCTCTACAGAGCCTCTTATGGTCACCAGATTGGCCTTTCCGGTCAAGGCTAACCAAGCTCAGTCTACTGGGTGTGAGTACCCAACCGCTTCTGGCGAGCAGAGAGTCTTCCAGTAACAGCACAGTGCCCTGGGCCTACTGGCATCTTTGAGTGTTGGAAGAACAAAGAGGAGAGGGAGGGGTGGGTGGTAGAAGCTGAGATCAGATCAGCCTGATGGGCCCCACACCAGCCTCTCTGCTGCTCAGCCCAAGGGAAAGTGGAAGTTTTCCCCAGACAGAAGGGCCGAGTCCTGGGAACCACAGCAGCCTGGGGCAGCAATGACAGAGTGCCTCCTCCCAGGCCCAAGTGCCCAGACAGGCTGGGGAACCGGCTAGGGCAGACCACCCCACCCAGCTCCTCCCTCCCTGCAGGGTGAAGACCAGGGAGCTCTGAGCTCTGTCTTCTGTGAGCGCTGGCGCCTCTCACCTTACGCCCATGGCCTCTTGGCCACCCTGACGGCCCCAGCCGGTCCCTCAGCTTCCCTGCCTTGGAACCCACTCCATGTATGAGCCTTCTACATCCCAGTTCTACAGACCAGCGGGCTACTGACCCTCACCTGGTTTCTGACTGGCTTTGTGTCTTCTGAAAAGCTCCTGTTTCTCTCTGACCTTCCATTTTCTGATCTGCAAAATGGGCACAGGAGCCCCGATGGCAAAGGAGTGGGTGCTCAATGACTAGCCAGGAGGTGGCAATTCGAGCGCCTCCACGTGAGGAAGAGCTGGCCCCTACTCCTGCAGAGGTGGCATGTTCCGCTCTAAGCCAATCTGAATCCACTCTGAGGTGGGCTAGACTCCGAGGCACCTGAAAACAACAGCTGAGCGTCCAAGACTCCACCAAAGAGCCTCCTTTATAAGTCTGTTTTCCTAGCTTGGGCTATGGCTCTGATTCCCTCTCAAGACCCTGGTGCCCTGTCTACCTGAAGACCCTCCAGCCCCTGGGCATCCCTCTGAAGCAGCGGGTGGGGCTTCTGAGACAGGCAGTGCCCGGGCAACAGCCGCAGTTCTCACCCGCCCTCCTTGCCACCTGACTCCTCTTCTAATTGCAGGGTTGGAGGACGCCAGCTGCCTCCCATGCCCCAGGCGGGTGCCTCCCGTTGGAGCAGGGGGCTCTCTGGAAAGCTTGCAGTCCTTCTTCAACCTCACAGACCCTGCTGCACTGGGCAGGGCCGACGGGAAACTCCCTATGGTGCCCAAATGCCCCCTGCCCAGTGGAGGGGCTTGGAAAGGGGCAAATGTGATCTCCTTCCCCAGTTTGCCTAGTCCCCAGACTTGTCGCAGCCTTGAGTCTGCCGGTGTCCCCTGCTCCTACTCAAGATCTATCTATGGCTCCCCAGTGCTGGACAGATCAAGTCCTGTCCTGGCACATGGGACACACCAGGCTCTGGCTCTTGAGCCTATTCATCTAGGCCTCCCCTCTCTGTTGCTCTCAGAGTCCTGGTAAACTCTCTGCTGTGGCCTCTCCCCATGTCTCCTGGCTCCCCAGTACTATCTCCACACCTGCCTTGAGCCCTGGGCACCAATGGTGTGGTTAGTCTAGTGACACATAGCTCCGTGTTGATCCAGGGCGTGCCTCACCTGTCCCCACATGGACATGGACCTTGTGCTCACTGAGGACAGGGACCTGGCTGTGGAGATCTGAGTGTTCCAGGAGAGGACAATGAATATCCCCTGGGGGTTCTGTGCCCTTTGATTTTAACTTGAACAACCCCTAGGTATACAGGGGCAAGATGAGGAAACCGAGACTGACAGCGAGGGGGTCAGCTAGTCCCGGGGTTTGCACCCCAACGACGCTGAAGACCATTCTCTGCTGTGGGTTCAGCTCCAGAGCTCCGAGCAGGTTGCTCAGTAAATGTTCATGGAAGAAAGAGAGAAAGAGAGAGGAGAGAGAAGGAAGGAAGGAAGGAAGGAAGGAAGGAAGGAAGGAGAGAAAGCGGGCGGCTAAGGGTTAGCTGCTGACTATCCTTGACCTCTTTTCCCTCTTGCTCATCCACAGTCTCTCGTGGCACCTCTGGACCTCTGACAGGCAGGTCAGTTCAGGTTCCTCACCACCTAGGTGTGTAACTGTCTGGACAGACAGCAAAGTGGGCGCCCCCAGGACACCAGCAACCGTGTCCTGCGAAGCCCCAGGTCTTTTATTGAGGATCTCAGGGGTTCACTCCTTGGACCCTCCATTATAATAACTCAAGAGAGAGAAGCAAGTGTGGGTTCAGCTCTCTACCTGCTAAACAAGAATCTTCACCTCTTTGTGCCTCAGTTTCCTCATGTGGTGCACGGGCCTGGGGCTGTGGGGGCTGGAAGGGGCGTATGGCAAAGCCCCCAGACCCGAGCTCAGCACCCAGCAGAGTGGTTGCTCATCTGCCTTTGTCCATGATGTCTGTGCAGGAGGCCGGTTGTCCAGCTCTGGACACACCGGTGCAGGGCCCTTGTCCAGGATCTGACACTTCTGCCAGCTCCACTCAGCGTTCCTGTCCTCAAAAACTCTACCTGCTCACGGTGCCACAAAACACAACAGGTCGCTATCAAATCTAATTCTGTTCCAGCAAACAGAATTGCCCTCCAGGATTTCCAAGGCCATGCATCTTTATGGAAACAATTGCTGCGTCTTCCTCCTGCAGCTCAGCATGTAACCACTGCACCAACCAGCTGCCCCCACTCAGATTCACTGCTGTTGAGTCGCACCCACAGTGACCTTCCTTCAGCTTTCCAGGGCCGTAAATCCCAACAGGAGGATCACCCATCTTTCTCCCAAGGAGCAGCTGATGGGTTAGAACTTCCGGAGCTGCGGCCTTTTGGTTAACAGCTCAATCACTATGGGGACTACAGCTCCAGAGCTCCCTCCCTGGGTGCCCGGGAACCTGGACTCCAGAACAGACCGAGGACTTGGGGATGAGGAGGGGTTAACACTTAGCAAAAGCCCACATTTGTCTGTTCCTGGATCCCCACCCCCACCGGCTGATAAACTGGTCAGGTGTGTAAGAAAATCCCATGGGAATTTAGCCAGTGAGAATTCTTTATCAGATCCTTTATCTGATCACTTGATCCCTGAGGGGCAGACTGAGAAAGCTGCCAAGCGAAGGGGGATGGGGCAGAGAGAGAGAGAGGCTTCATGCCAGACACTCAGCCTCTGTTCCTTCATTTGATGCCCTCCACAGCCCAATGATGGGAGTGCAGTGATTACCCCATCCTACTGGTCAGAAAACCAAAAATGAGCCCTTCGCCAGCTTCCGAAGGTTGTAAAGCAAGAAGTGCAATCTACCCAAGGACCACTGAGCTCCTGAGTGGGAACTGGTAACCACTGCGAGAGCTGGTCAGCATTCACAGCCTCTGCTCCAACATCTGCCTCCATCACCTTCTCTTTCTCCAACACATTATGCCCATTTCTGTCTTGAAACCGCCAAACCAGCTGCCGTTTCTTCCTGGGCGTCCTTTGTCCTTTTTCACATCCTTCTGATCTTGCTTTAAATGCCACTTCCCCAGCAAGGCTTTCCCTGGCCCCTCCAGTCACTCCGGTTCCTTGTGGCCTTGCTGGAGGGTGCAAATGGTTAATCCTAAAGATGGAGGTCCCAAGGCTCACAAAGACACCCCAGAAGTAAGGCCTGGCAAGCTACTCCCCAAAACCAGCCATTGACAACCCCATGGAAAACAACTCCACTTTGATACATGTAGGGCCTCCAGGGATAGGAATTGGCTGGAAGAAAATGGTTTTGGGCTTTTGTTTCTTTTCTTTTTTATGCCCCTGTTAATGTCCATCTCAGCCCCTTGACACTCTCCTTGACACATCTCTACAAATGGCCTCACATTTGCAATTGCTGATATGTTGATCTCGCTTCTTGTTGCCTGCTGTTGAATGGGAATTGTCTCAGAGTTGACACTGAAGCAGGTTTTCAGAAGAATAAATCACACGGGAAGAGACTGACCATCTTTCTCCCCTGGAGCAGCTGATGTATTTGAACAGCGTACCTTTGTGTTAGCAGTTCAATTCCTTACCACTAAGCCACCAGAGGCCGTGACACCAGGGATATCATTGCTGATTTTAGGTGGGTCCTGGCTAAAAGCAGAGAACAGTAGAAAAACGTCTATTGTGGTGTGGTTTTTTGGGGGTGTTTTTTTTATTTCCATTCATTCATTGTTTTGTTGCACATTTGTCCCCTCCTAAGGCTCCCCCCGCCCCAGAACACTACCCTCTTGGAAAAGTGAAAGAAAAATTCTTTCATTGTTTTACAAACCCTCCCCCAGGTCCACTCCACCATGTAGCCATCGTTCTAGACTCCTGTCATGACAGAAATACCTAATCACCTCTCTTTTAAACAGTTTTCTCCCTCCTCTGTTTCAGTGCAGTATACATTATTGAACCCATCTTACTCAGTCTCTCCCCAACCCCAAGGTCAGTCCCGTTTTACACCAGTGGCATCATGCAATATTTGTCCTTTTGTGACTGGAATATTTCACTCAGCATGATGTTCTCCAGAGTCAACCATTTTAAATTATATTGCGTGAGTTCCTTGTTTTTCAATGCAGCATAGTATTCCATTGTGTGAATATACCACAGCTTCTCTATCCATTCGTTCGTTGATGGGCACTTAGGTTGTTTCCAACTCCTTGCTATTGTGAACAAAGCTGCAATAAACATGGGTGTGCATATATCTGCTTGGATATTGTGTTTTATTGACTTTGTAAAGGCATCTGAAGGTGTGGATCATTAAAAAAACTATGGCTAAGATTGAGGAGAATGGGAATCCCAGAACACTTAACTAGGCTCATGTGAAATCTATACCTAGAACAAGAAGCTATTGTTCAAACAGCAAGGGAACCCTGCGCGGTTTAAAATTAGGAACAGTACATGTCAGGGTTGTATTCTTTCTCCATACCTATTTAATCTGTATGCTGTGCAAAAAATTTGTGAAGTTAGATTCTATGAAGAGGAATGTGACTTCCAGATAAGAGGAAGATTCATCAACAACTTGGCTTATACAGATAACACAACTTATTTGCTAAAAGTGAGGAGACCTGGAAACATTTGTTGCAGAAGATCAAAGACTACAACCTTCACTATGGATTACGTAAAAACAGAATTTAGGAAAATAAAGATCCTCACCACTGAACATATAGAAAACATCATGATAAATGGAGAAAAGATTGAAGTTGTCTATAATTTCATCTTGCTTGGATCAATAATCAATAAACTTTGTACAAGCAGTCAGGAGATCAGGAGACATACTCCATTGGGCAAATCAAATCTGCTGTTAGTTGTCTCTCTAAAATACTCAAGAGCAACGATGTCAGTTTGTAGACTAAGGTGTACCTGATTCAGCTTATGATCTTTTCAATCATTTGCTATGCTTCTGCGAGCTAGACAATGGATAAGGATGATAAAAAGAGAATTGATGCCTTTAAGTTATGGTACTGGAAAAAAGTACTGAATATTCCATGGACTGCCAAAAGAACAAACAGGTAAGTCTTAGAAAAGTGCAGCCAGAGAGCTTATTGGAGCCAAAGACCGTGACACTTCATCTTTCATACGTTGGGAATGTTAGCTAGGTGAGGCTATTCCCAGGAAAGGAACATCATGTTTGGAAAGATGGAAAGGTTGACAAAAGAGAGGAAGGCCCCTCAGTGAGATGAATTAACACAGTGACTGCCTCAAGTGTGTCAGAGCTGATGAGAACGGCCCAGTGTGGGGCAGGGTTCAGGCCTGGGCTGCTACGAGTCCTACTCGACTCCACGGCCCCTAACAAAAACAAAGCCTCCAGAACTCCCTACTCACCTGGCTAGTGAGGACCTTCCAGGCCCTCTGTAGACTGTCAGTTCCCAGAATTTAGACTTTTCCCCCACTCTCCTTGATACCCCAGGACCTGCCGTCTGTCACAAGAGCTCATGAAGCTTTTGATGTGTGAATGAGTTAGCGTCCCTCCCCTGCTCCCCCTCAGCCCCCTTTGCTGGGCACCTTTCGAGCAGCTCCTGAGATTGAGTCCATTGAAGGCAGCAGGAGATGGAGTTAGAGAGCAGGGCAAACAAATGGACTGAGCGAAGTTTTTTGAGAGGAAACTCAAAGATGCAGTGCTATTAAAAATTGATATTTCAATGAGATAATCCCTCTCCTAGGCTTTTAATTGATTGTCTAAAAAGCCTTCCTCTGTTGTTGTGCTGCTTTATCTGCAGGGCCCATTAATATTTTTATGGACGATCAAACCTGGATAGGATGGAAAGCTGCTGCTCAGCTCGTTCAAGATCAGTAAAGGCCGCAGAGGCCAACACGGGAGCAGCACAGGAGGGTGGACGTGACCGTGGAGGTGGCCTTAGCACTGCACAGGGTCGGACTGACACTCTTGAGAAAGAGGGGAGGCCCCTCGCGTCTGAGAGAGGGACACACACACACACACACACACACACGCATACCTGCCCCTGGCCCACCGGATGGGCATCCTGATGGGAGGACAGTGGGACCAGCACCCTTTGTTCCTGGTGGCCAGTCTTTCACCACCTCTGGGCTTTGTCATCTCCTCTGTCCTTTGCAGCATGGGGCTTGAGGTGGTCAAAGAGAGGCGAGTGGTAGTCAGACCTCTGGGTTCTGCCACTTCACCTCCATGGTCTCCCTGTCCTCACATCCTCACATGTCCACTGTGGGTGGTGCTGATACCTGTCTTGAGGCCGAGGCACAGCTCAGAAAGTGCCCTCTCTTGCTCACATCGCTGTTCTTCTCAGCATCTTTCTCCCTCCCTCTGGGGGTGGTCCTTAAACCTTTGCTCCTCTGCAGGGTGACCTTGACCAGCTCCCTCCTCCCTCTTCTCAGGTGGCCCAGAACCAGCCTTCCCCCCCCACCCCGCCTCCCCAGCTCTGCTGTGGGCTTGTGGCGGCCACGGAGGTGTCTGCGGGCACTTGCCTGCAGTCTTGACTTCTCACGGTGACAGCACATCAGCTTCCCTGCACACCACCCATCCATCTCCGCCTCCCACGCTGGCCACCCTCGCTTTCTCTCTGCTGCTCAATGTCCTGACCCCACTTCCTCAGGAGAAGACGTGTCCCCAGCTGGGGACTAAACATGTACAGATGGGTCACCCGAGTAGCTTGGACCTAGTTAATTTAAAGCCTGGAGGCCACAGAGCAGATGATGTACAAATTCTTTTAAACGATCTGTGGTGTTCATAATAGCTTTTGGTCAACATGCATCTTTTTTTTTTTAGGTATTGGATGTTAAAAGGTACAACTGCTTTGACCTTATACATGTTGAAGGGGGAGGAATACAACTTTCTGCACAGAGACTCAAGTGTCTATTCTCAGAGGCCAACAGGGTAGAAATCCCTTGTAAGGGAGAAAACACAACAAAAACTGAGAGAGTTTGCTTTTACAAAGCTGGAGAGAGGATGAAAGACACCCAAGCGTTGAGGCCTCTCCTTCATAGGGTCGCTATGAGTCACCTGCGACTCAAAGGCACTTAACAACAAGAACAACATATATGTTGTTAAAAGAGGCTCTGGTGGCCTGCTGCTAAGAAGCTGCCCTGCGATCCCAAAAGCATGTTGTTCAAATCCACCAGTTGCTCCTTTGGAGAAGGACGGGCAATCTCCTTCCATGTGATTAACTGCCTCTGAGAACCTGGTTGGGGGTCGGCCATGGCTTGGTGCTGACTCAATAGCACACAATAATACCAAACAACAGGAGAGGCTATAATACCAAACAGGAGAGGCTATTCCTTGGAAAGGGACATGGTGCTTGGAAAGAGGGTCAGTGAAAGAGAGGAAGGCCCTCCCCAACACAGGATGATTCCCACAGTGCCTGCAGCAGTGGACTCACGTATGTCAGAGCTGATGAGGACGGCACAGGAGAGGACAGGGTGCAGGTCTGTTGCTCACAGGGTAGCAGTGAGCCATGTTCAACCCAAAGGCCAACCACCACCACAGTCCCAGAGAAGTCTGCAGGCAAGTGGGATATAGGCGCACACAGCTAACTGACTTTACACGCGCAGTGCCCTCAGCCTGAGACACTCTCTCCTCTTTTCATCTGGCCAACTCACTTGCATACCTTCTAGGCACTTCTTGGTCAGCCTTCCCAGAGGGACAAGTTCCCCACCTCGCCCTTCCAGTCCCAGGTCACCTCTTCCTCCCCCTCTTGGCCCGTCTCACAGTTGGGTGCACCATGAATCATGAATGCTTCCATCAAGCCCTGTCTCTCTCTTACGTTAGACCATGAACTCCTCAAGGGCATAGTCTGTTCCTGCTGGACACTGTCCCCAGCACCCAGTGCCCAATGCCTGGCACAGAGTAGGAGTTCAGGTGTTTGTTGAATGAATCCATGAATCAGGAGGAGAGATGGCTCCAGTCTCCTCGACGCTGGCTGACACATCCGTCCAGCAAGCAGTTGTCAAACTGTGATGAGCACAATCACACGTGAACTCAACACGGGAAGGTGGTCCAGGAAGAGCCACCGTCTGGAAGACCTCCCAGAATGCCCTCCTGGGCCTCCTTCCGCTGAGCTCTCTCTGTGTCCCTCGGAAACGACTTCTTGCTTGACCTTCTTGGGTAAAAGCAAAGGGAATGCGGAGCTCCATCTCCTTCCTGTCCACCCCCCTCTCCTGGTCAGTCCTCTTTGATGTCAAGGGTAGCAGGGAGGCTGGTTTGTGTCACTGTCAGGCTGGGGGTGGGCGACAGGATGAGCCGCATCTCCACTGGTCAGCCAGCCCACATCTCAGGGCTCCTGCGTGGCTGAAGGGCTGCGGGCTCTCCTCAACACCCCCCATTCACTAATACCATCGGGAAAGAATTCCCTGATCCGGTGATTCAGCAGGGTTCCCTGGAATCTAGGAACACCTTGTGGCTCTGGAATCTGTCTTGTCCCAGTCAGACTCCATCAGCCTGACCCTTTTAGACTCCAATTCAGGTCCTGATGTGGCTATGTCCTCTTGGACAGATCCCTTCCACTTCCGGAGCCTCAGTACCTCCACCTGTCAAGTGGGGTTGTCGTATCTATCCTGGAGAACACCTGTGAGAAGAAAATGCAGCAGCAAGGTGCTTTCTCAGATGAGGACACATATCCTCAGGAGAAAAGGATGCAGTGAGTCCCCTGACCCCACGTTACCCCACCCCACATCCAGTGGCTTCATGCAAAGCAAGCTTCTGGATCCTCTGGACGCAGGAAAAATGCAGCCAGGCAGCAGGGAGGGGTCAACATCTCACATTTGCTTGGAAAAAATAATACTGCGTTTTCATAGAGAGCTCTGGTGGCCTAGTGGCAAGAAGCTGCGCTGTAATACCAAAGACACGTGGTTCGAGGCCACCAGCTGCTGTGCAGAAGAAGGGTGGACATTCTCCTCCTGTGAGATTAATTGCCTTTGAAAATCCCAACTTTATGGTCACAACAATAATTGTGTTTTCACTGTCATTTGACACAGCAAATTAGGTTTCCATTTGACAGTTTCTATATAAATTGTTCAGTGACATTCTTATCTTTTTTCCACAATGTGAAAAAATTCTCTTCTACTGCCTTCTTGTTATTCCTACTTCCCAGTATTCTTTGAAGAGCTCTGATGGCCTAATGGTAAGAAGCTGTGCTGCAATCTCAAAGGTACGTTTTTCAAATCCACCAGCTGCTCCGCGGGAGAAGGACGGGCAATCTCCTCCCAGGTGATTAAAGTGCCTCTGAAAACCCACTGGAGGGTCAGTTATGGACCCGTTCCAACTCAACGATACACAACAACAGTCCTTTTTAGGGAATGTTAGCCAGGCGAAACTTTATGTGCTGGTCTTATTTTCTAAGTGTTTCATTTATAAGCTTTGTTTTAAAACAAACTAAAAAATGTGAGTTACTTAAAGATATTAAGCAAATACTGGTACAAAAGATGCTTGATTGTGGCAAGAGTCGTCAGGTGACCAGGTTGGCCAGGGATTAGGAAATCCTCTTGCGGTGTTGACCAAACGTACTTTTGAGACCCAGCAAGTGAGATACAAATATGTAGCAGGGCCCAGGGAAGTGAAGGTCAACACCAGAAAGAGCCTTTACACTTCAGAGGTAAAAACCTCAGGTTCAAGTAAATACTCGGAAATTATTTTTTTTCTTGTATTTTACTTATTTTGTTATTGTAAAATAACATACACGGCAGAGCATACATGAATTTAACACCAATTTCTATATGTACTGACATACACAAAATAAAAGTCCACAAAAATGTATTTCCTTCTGAAGTATGAAACATCATCATGATTACCCAGTCTTTTACTATTAAACTTATATGTGCAGCTGGGGGAACAGTTTGACACCATTCTCCCACTCCCGATTTAACACTGGGACAGTTAGTATGTGTTCTCTCAATGTGGTCGCCAAGAAAACGTCTCCAGAGCACTCTGTAAATCTGAATTCTTCCTCCTGTCAAGTAAGAATAGAAAACCAGGTGTCCATGCTTTTCTGTGCTCGCAGAGAAAGCGGCTTTTTACAAAAAAGTATTTTGCAAAGGGAGACGCAGTGGTACTTAACGCCATTAACCCTTGACTCCTTTAACAAAGGAGGATGAAGTTCTTGTAAAGGCTCGAACGTAGGGAAATGACATCATGTTTATTCATGAAAATGAAGCCAGCCTGTCAAAAAAGAGAAAAGATCATCATATTATCTACCATGTTTATTCATGAAGGAGGAGAGGTCACGTGGTCTTGGGCCCACAAGGGATTAAGATAATTAAGCACTAGGCTGGTTGGTCCTTCAATATGACGGCTCCTGGAAGTACTTTCTTGGTTTTGTGGGGTGACGGGGAGCTGTGTAGATAGATGATCAAGATGATTCAGCAACACGCACTTTAAAGATGACAGTCCCCAGGTAAGCTTTGGAGGACAGCTGCCTGGCCAACAGACTGGAAGAGATCTACATTTGTTCCCATCCCCAAAAAAGGTGACCCAATAGAATGTGGAATTTATCCAATAATACCTTGAATAACACATGCAAGTAAAATCTTGTTGACGATTATTAAAAAAATATCTAGAATATTACCTTGACTGAGAACTGATTTAGAAGAGGCTGGGGCCCCAGGGATCTCATTCCTGACATCAGATGGATTTTGATTGAAAACAGGGAGTTCCAGAAAGACATCTACTTGTACTTGGTCAACTATACAAAGACAGTTGGGTGTGTGGAAAAACTCGTCGCTAACATTGAGGAGAATTGGGATCTTGGAACACTTAATTGTGCTCATGTGAAACCTGTATCTAGACCAGAAAATTGTCAGAACAAAGCTAAGGGAACACTACATGGTTTAAAATCAAGAAAAGTGTGCGTGAAGACTGTATCCTTTCTCCATACCTGTTTAATTTCTTTCTATGCTGAACACATCATTTGAGAAGTTAGACTTAAAGAAAAATGTGGCATCAGGATAGAAGACTCATCAACAACCTGCATTATGCGGATGACATGACCTTGCTTTCTGAAAAATAGAACTTGAAGCATTTGCTGCAAAAGAACAAGGTCTAAAGCCTTTAGTATGGATTACATCTCAACATCAAGAAAACAAAAATAGTCATCACAGGGCCAAGAGGCGACATCATAATAGATGGCAAAAAGAGAGAAATTGTTAATTATTTCATCCTACTTGGCTCCACAATCAACAGCTTTAGTACTAGCAGTTAAGAGATCAAAAGACGTGTTACATTAAGTAAGTCGGCAGTCAAGGATCTCTCCAGAAAGCAAGGATGTCAGTTTGAAGACTAAGATGAGCCTAATCTAAGTCATGATATTTTCCATTACTTGCTATGCATCTGGAAGCTAAACAGTGAACAAAGATGACAGAAGGAAAAAAAAATCACTATCTTTGCGTTTTGGTGTTAGAGAAGGACACTAAACGTCCCATGAACTGCCACGAGAATGAATAGATGTGTCTTGGAGAGAGTGCCGCCAGGTTACTCTTTGAGGGAAGGATGGTGAAATTTTGTGTTGCATGGATATACTGGTAGGAGGGGCCAACCATTGGAGAAAGACATCATGCTCAAAAAAGTGTAGGGTCAGCAAAGGAAGGGAAGACCCTCAACCAGATGGATTGATGAGTGACGATAACAATGGATTCCAGTGTGGCAGAGATGGTGAGGATTACAGAGGATAGGCCAGGGTTCAAAGGAGTGCAGTGAGTCTTACTGGATGTAATGGCCCAGTGGGGAAAATTTTGGTTACCATAATTTTGGAAGCAGGAGCGACATCCACTTCCTAAACAGCATGCCTCTGGATGGAACCTTGAGAAACAACGATAGTTATTTATAGAAAGGCTTCAGGGTTTTTGTTCATAGGGTCGTTATGAGTCATGCTTAACTCAACAGCAATCAACAACAACGATGTTGAGATGTAATTCATATTGAAGGTTGTAGTCCTTCATCTTCTGCAGCAAGTGCCTCAAGTCTTCCTCCCTTTCATCAAGCAAGATTGTGTCATCTGTGTGAGGCAGGTTTTTGATCTGTCTGCTGCTTAACCTTCAGCTGGAAGGATCCAGAGGAGGTGCCAACCAGGGGCCTGTCCTGACAGGACTGCCATGGGGCCTCAAGCAAGGCCAGAGAGGGTTGTCTTGCGCCATGATATTTGCATGCATGATCGTTTCTGTATTTCTATATTTGTCATAGAGGTATGTCTCTCTATCAGTTCACCAAATTGGGGGAGTGATTTGCATGTTGCTGCTTATTTTACGGTTTAAGTGTGTGGATTCTTGTTTGTCATGTTTGCTCTTATCAGTACAGCCTTTGTCTGTTGTTTTGCTGCACTGGGGTAACTTGTGGGTTGTTGAGATGTTGAAAGCCATGTTACTATTATTTCAAATGCAAGTAAGATTCCCCCTCCTGCCATGGTGGACAGGTTTCAGCGGTACTCCCAGATTAATACAGCCTAAGTAGCAGGCGTGGGCACCCACTTTCTGAAGTAACAAGCCTGAAAAACCCCCACGAACAATAGAGGAACATAGGTAGTTATAGTATTAGAGGTAGAGCCCTAAGGGGAAGTCACTGAAAAATGAGGAGAAACAGCTGCAAATATCCAATAATAACAGGAATGTGAAATAGATGAAGAATATAGGAAAATTGAAAGTTGTCAAAAATGTAGTGGAATATACAAAAGTAGACATTCTAGGAATGAGTGAGTTGTCATGGACTAGAATCGGCCACTTTGAAGCAGACAATCATACAAGCTACTGTGCCGGGAATGAAAGCTTGAAGAAGAATGGTTTCGTGTTCATAGTGATAAAGTCTGTTTCAAGATCTATCATGAAAGTACAATGCTGTGAGTGATGATGTTGTCCATATACATGCAAAG
>NW_006399951.1:5414171-5419910 GCF_000299155.1 Elephantulus edwardii | reverse complement strand
GACTCATAGCGACCCTATGTACAACAGCCCTAAACTCTGCTCTGTCCTGTGCCAATCGCACCATCTCTGATACACCCATCCCAATTGCCCCAGTCACTGAATCAATACACCTCATAGAGGGCCTTCCCCTCCTGCACCGTCCCTCCACCCTACCAAGCATGATATCCTTCTCCAAGGACCAGTCCCCCTTACAACATGCCCAAAGTATGTTAGACGGAGCCTCAGAATCCTTGCCTCCTAGTTAAGCTAAATTATTGTTTGGTTTTAAGAAGACTTCAGGGAATAATTTTTGTTTGTTTGAAATTTGAGATTATTTCAGGGGTTCACCTAGCCTTGAATTCCAAAAGGTCTAGATTCCACGAGAATATAAAGTTCTGTTCTGCATTCATGCCTCCCCTTCCCCCTAAGATCAGGATTCTTCTGTAAAGGGTGTTATTAAAGATGACTTAAAAGCAATAGCAAGTAGAAGTGGCACTCCCACATGCCAGGCTGTGTTTCAAGGCGGGCATAAGTAGTATTTCACTTAGACCCTGTTCTCCTTTCCAGAGAAGGGAACTGAGCCCTCTCATGTGAACGAGTTTGTGACAGAGTTGGCTTTGGCTCCTGCCCTCCATCCACCCTGGCTCTCTGTTTAGTCAGGCTTTCCCAATGCCTGTGGCTAGAGCTGCCTGCCTGCCTACTCCCAGAGGTTAGGCCCTAAGGTCTGGCTGCCTGGTGCACCTCGCATGTAGTCAAAATCAGCTCACCTCCCAAACATCTCATTGGAGACGTAGGTAAGGCTTGAGGAAATTTAATTTAAAGGGCTGCTTCTTACCCCAGTATTGATGACGGAGTCAAGTAAAATAGAAATAGGATTTTTGTTTTCTTTATGATAAAATGTAACTCATATTGAAAATGTTGTTTTTGATCTTCTGCAGCAAGTGCTCCAAGTTTGCTTCACTTTTAGCAAGCAAAGTCGTGTCATCTACATAATGCAGGTTGTTGATGAGTCTTCCTCCAATCCAGATACTGTTCTTCATAGAGTTCAACTTCATGAATATTTTGTCCAGCACACAGATTGAATAGGTATGGAGAAAGGATACAACACTGACACATACCTTTCTAACAATCAATCAACACTCAGTAGTCAAGAAATCAAAAGACATGATGCATTGAGAAAAATCTGCTGTCAAGGACCTCTCGAAAGTGGTCAAGAGGAACAGTATAAGTTTAAGGACTAAGGTGTGCCTGAAATGTAAACTATTGCAATCACTCTGGAAAACATTTTACCACTAAACATGTAACAGCTGTACAGCAGAGTTTTCTTGGGCATTTATCCTCCAGAAATAGACTAAGGTTCACACTAAAGGCCCACTATAAACATTTACAGCAACTTTATTCCTAATAGCTCAAGATGGGAAATATTTTTTCCAATGATGCAATGATTAAACAAGCCACACTCTATCTTTACCCCAGACTATCCTTACTCACTTATAAAAAAAAAACAAAAAAACACCCAATTGCTACATGAAACAACGTGAATGAATCTCTAAAGAATTACACTTAGGGAGAAAGGCAATTCCCAAATCACTTCTGATTCCATTTATATCCAGTGATATTCTTGAAATCACAAAACTCTAGGCATATGTGATTGATTCGTGGTTGCGAGGGACTAGAAGAGGGAGCTCTGGTGGCCTAGTGGGTAAGGTGTTATGCTATCCGTTCCAAGGGGGGTGGTTCCAATCCACCAGAGGCTCTTCAGGAAAGAGATGCGAGATCTTTCCCTGTGCAATCTACAGCCTCTCAGAATTTGCTGGCGGGCCAGTCGAGAGTCAGTTCCAAATCAATAGCAATTTTTGAGCAGCAGCAGGCTGTGGCAGAGGGTGGAGTCTGTTGGGAAGTAGACGTGGCGATAAAAGGCACTGGGGATGGGGACATCTCTGTGATGATGGATACGGTCTGTATTTTGGCTGTAATCAACATCCTGGTGGTGATGTATTGCAGTTATTGTTTTTAGGTTTTTGTTGTGAAGCATATCGTTAAAACAACACTTGCTGGTTTAGCGTTTGCCACGTGTACAACTGAACGAAACTAAGGAGGACTTGAAACAGAAGATTCAGGACTGCAGCCTTCAATGTGAACTGCATCTCAACATCAACAAAGCAATGATTCTTATCACCAATAGGCAACATCATGATGGATGGAGAAGAGATTGAAACTGTCAACAACTTTATCTTACTTGGATCCACAACTAAGGCCCTTGGTACCAGCATTCAGGAAATAAGGAGATGCATTGCGCTGGGCAAATCTGCAGTTACAGACCTCTTCAAATAATTGAGGAGTAATGCTGGCAGTTTGGGTTTTTTTTTATCTTTTAAAATATAGCTTTATATATACATATAGCTTTCCACATATGTACATAATATCTCTCTGAAGGTCAGAGCAGTAACTCCAAATTTTGGAGCCCCAGAGGATTTATAGATTATTCTTGGTGTTGACCAGTGATTAAATCTGAGGAAATGCCATTTGGAGGCAAGACCTCTGAATTTTGAGGGGGGCTAGTGTGTGAGGAATTAGGGCAACAGTAAGAGCTTTACATTCTGAAAATAAGAGAGGCAAAACACAACACTCTTTGAGTGAGGGCAATAAAATGAGAGGGGGCATGATTAGAAGGATTCTACTACTCCCAGGTTCCTCAAATTGGTAGAACTGGTGGCAATGTCTGGGTCATCCATTCTTCCCTTCAAAGTTTGACAGAGAAGGATGACCCACAGAAACAGCCTTGCTGCGCTTGAGGATTGTTCAACACTTGAAATGAGCTCCGGATACGTTCTTAGCTGAAGTCCACCTGGCCCCCTTTGACGAAGGCCAAACTATCAGAGTCAACCACCACTCTTGCCCCACCCTGTTCAAATACCCTGCCATCGGGGTTGATAACTGTATCCAGCGAAAATTTATATTGAAATCCAGAGCATCCACCTCCTTCCACTTGCAATCTGAGGAATTCTGACCCTTCAAGTGATTTCCAAAAGCCTCTGGACACAGCTGTCAGTGAGGTGGATCTGCCACTCGTCGGCCTGGGGGCTGGGGGATGACGCCTTCCGACACATCAGAGGCCTGAGGCAGGCCGCGGGGAGCCTGTCCCTCAGCCGGAGAGTGACCGCTCTCAGAGCAGCCGCCGCTTGGTATAGCTCCCACGCGGCCGCCATCTTCGTCGGCTCCGCTCCCTTCTCAACCCGAGTCCTCAATGAGAACTCAAGGTGAGTTCTAAGGTGCATCTGATTCAGGCCAGTGTCTTTCTGATCACTTGCTATGCTTCTGAGAGTTGGACAATGAATAGGGACAACAGAAGAAAAATGGATACCTTTGAGCTGTGGTGTTTGTTGGGGCACTGAATATCCCACGGACAAACAAAAGAACAAACAAGTATGTCTTGAAGAAGGTGCACCCAGAGTACTCTTTGGAGGCAAGTATGATGAGGCTTTTTGCCTCACATACTTTGAGCATGACCTTGGAGAGGGACATGATACTTAGAAGTGTCGAGGGTCGGCAAAGGAGAGGAAGACCCTTGACCAGGTGGACTGACACAGTGACCGCCGCAATGGGCTCTAGAGTGTCAGGAAGTGTGAAGATGGCACAGGATAAGGTAGGGTTCAGATCTGCTCTTCATGGGGTCGCTATGAGTTGTATTTATCTCGATGACACCTAAACAAACCACAATTTATCATTTGTGGTATACAATCATCACCAGTGTTAACTGCCACATACTAACTGTGGCAAATATCAACACTGAGAAAGGCTGGGTAAAGGTACATATGATTCTTCTGTATTGCTTCTTATGACTGCCTGTGAATTTACAAATATTTAAAATTGAAATTTGATTTAAAGAAAAGCGAGTAGGTGTAAAATACTGAGATGATAATAGTAGAGATGAAGTGAACAAAAATGATGAGGATAAGAAAAAGCCTGGAAAGTCCTGCTTTAGAGAAAATGCCTTTAAAGATTCATCCTCCCAACCCCCCTTATAGCTGTAACTGGAGGTTTCCTGGCAGCAAAACCAGTTTTCTGTGATGGATCAAGTTCTGAGAGTTTTATGGACTGCGGTGTGACACATAGCAGCTGGGGTCAAGTTTGGATGCAGGAGAGGCAGGAGGCCGAGGCCTGGGTCACTTTGACCAGCAAGCAGGGACTGATAGTCAAGGGCTAGTTAGCTCAGGCCCAGGAATGGAATCCCTGGCAGTTCCGGGGACTTCTTTGCTGGTCACCGGGCCCACAGTGGAAGTAATCTCCTTAAAAGATGTTTCTTGGACAAGCCTAGACAAAGCAGAGGCCTATGTGTCTGAGAGGCGGGGGGTAAGCAGTTCTTGGACAGTTCTAGACAGTGCATTTGACCTAGCCCTCTGGGAAGCCTGGACAATGACTGAACTTCAAGGTGCATTAATTGCTTTTTAGTTACATTCCCCTGTTTTGCTTGGTCTAAAGCAGAGGCCTTCAAGAATGTGGGAGAATCATCTGAGGGCCTCTTAAAACACAGATTGCTGGGCACTACCCTCTGAGATTCACATTTCATAGGTCTGAGTGGAGAGAGGAATTTGCTTCTCTGACACATTTGAAGGGAGCTTTGGTGGCCTAGTAATCAAGAGTTGCCAACTCAAAGGCTCTAGGTTCAATCTACCACCTTCTCCACAGGACAAGATGGACAATCTCCTTCCGGTGATTTACAGGCGGAAACCCACTGGAGGGTTAACTCTGAGTCAGTTCTGACTTGATGCAACAAACAACAGCCTGCTTTGAGGCAATGCTGAGGCTGTTGGCCGAGGAAGCACACTTGAGAACCACTGGTGTAAAAGGAGTAAGAGCATGCCTGACCCGGAGGGGAGAGGGCAGACACCTTCAGTTCTGTTTACCCTGCGCCCCCTCCCCCGCCCCCCCCCCCAGAGCTAAGGAGCCCTTGTGATTCTGTAGTGGTGGTTGTGGGGCAGGGGGAGTGAGAGTGTGTGTGCGTGTGTGTGGTATGTTGGGGTGTGAGGTATGAACAGAGGACATGGGGGTTAACATGGACATGGACTTGAGAACAAAGGCTCTAAGAGGACCATAGAACGAGGATCCTGGTTTTAGTTTTGAGGGTGGAGAAGGAGCCCTGGTGGTGCGGTGGGGTAAGTGTTGGTCTGCTAACTGAAAGGTCTATGGTTCTGACCCACCGGATTCCGTGGGAGAAAGATGCAATTTACTTGGGTAAAAGATTTATGGCCTACACTCTGTCGTACTCTATCCTGTAGGGTTGCTAGAAATTGGAGAGGCCAGGGAAGTGAAAGAGAGGCTTCCAGGAGAACCAGGGGTCTGGAATAGAGGCCCTGCTGCAACTACAAGGAGGACGTTGAGGAAGTTCTTGGGGACCTGCGGGAGGTTAAGAGGTGTGTGTGTGAGGACATAGGTTTAGGCGTGTGTGTGTGTGTGTGTGTGTGTGTGTGTGTGTGTGAGAGAGAGAGAGAGAGAGAAAGAGAAAGAAAGAGAGAAAAGAGAGAGCGGTGGTTCCCCTAGGAGCTTGGGGAGAAATTAGTGTGCATGAGGCTCCTGAGAAAGTTGGGGTGAGATTTAAGGTCTGGGAGCGGATGCATTCAGTAGTCAGCGGCGGCGTGACAGTAGGCTCTGGGGTCCTGGGCATGGCCCTAGGGGAGGCCCAGAAGGAAGGCGACCTGAAGCGTGGCGGGGGCCGCGCGGTGTCCAGAGGACACCGGCTCCGCGTGCCCTGCGGCTCGG
>NW_006399951.1:5378682-5414000 GCF_000299155.1 Elephantulus edwardii | reverse complement strand
CCCGCCGCCCCCGCGGGTCTCGCTGTGACGCGGGCATGAGCCTGGCCCGCGCCTCCGCCGAGCGAGCGACCCCGGCCAGGGCCGCGGCGCCCAGGTAAATGTGGGGCGCGGGGCGGGGGAGGGAACCTAGGCCGAACCGAGCCGCGCCTGGGAAGACCCTCGGCGACCCCCACCCCGGGGAGCCACCCCCACCCCGGGGAGGCGTCAGTCACCTCTTGAACCTCTAGAGATCGCACAGTGACAGCTCTCCTACTCTTGGGATCCATGGGACCCCGACTCTGTAGGGGGTGGGGGCGGGTCCTTGAGCCAGCCCAAGGCCTTGCACACTCCTGAACTGTACCCACCTCCA
Organism: Elephantulus edwardii; assembly: GCF_000299155.1. Lineage (NCBI taxonomy): Eukaryota > Metazoa > Chordata > Mammalia > Macroscelidea > Macroscelididae > Elephantulus > Elephantulus edwardii. The sequence continues at coordinate 5,413,651 of NW_006399951.1, read as the reverse complement.
GCTCCCTGCAGGGAATCCCGGATGGGGCGAGACCCTGCCAGTGACACCTCCCCACCACCGCTCCCGCTCCATCGGGAGCCCTGGGCACCTGTACTCCCGCGCTGGGGTCTGCATTTGCAAGGGGCCTGGGACCCCAGCCTCTTATTTCAAGAGACCACAGCCAGAATTCCAAGAGACTACCTCCCACCTGTAAATGCAGTTCTTACCCTGAAGCTCCACTTCTTGGCTCCGTTGTCGTGTTCTTCCCACCTTTCTCCCCTTGTCTGGCCACTGCCCTCCCTGGGATCTCCAGGGCTGTTTCCAGTTGAATGCTTTCTGTCACATCAGAGGGACATGAGGGACGCCTGGGTCGCTGGGGGACAGCATCAACAGTGGCTCTGTGCAGCCCTCCTGTCCCGCTCTGGGGGCATGGTAGTGGCTTGGAGGGCTTGGAGTGCCAGGATCTGATAAACAGTCTGGTGACAGAGGTCATTGCAGTGGCCGGATGCTGGCCATTCAGAGAGATGGCACTCCAACTCAGGTGTCCCTGTGCCTGGCTGCTGGCCACTGTGAGCCCCTTCCTACCAGACGCAGCATCAGGGTCCAACATAGCTTCACCCAGCAGCTTTGCCCTGTCTCCTAGGGGGGCTTTGAACCCAGCTGTGGACCTTGGTCCCAGCTGATTCCCAGTAACAGCCCTTTGTCGTTAACACTGGAGCCCAGGAGATGAGAGAGCCCAGGGCTGGCCTCGCACCTCTGTACTGGATCAGACCCGAGGGACGTTGGTGGTGATGTGGGGTAGGTATGAGAGGGACAGATCCTGGAGGGAACTGGGCTCTCGGTTGCCAACTGGCTGTTGAGCATACTCCTGGCCCGAGGGAGCCTCGGGGGGTGTGAGGAGGAGACACATGACGAGAGCACTTGGTGACTCACGTGAAGACAGTAGGACTGGGTGCCGCAGTGGTAGCGGCTTGACGGAGCACCTATGGCCAGCGTGGTCAGAGCAGGCCTCTCTCAGACCTGCATGAGGTTGTGGAGGGAGCCATGTGACGTGCTGGAGTGGGGACAGCAAGTGTAGTGGCCCTGTGTTGGCAGGAGTTTGGCACTGAAGAAGGGAGGGGAGGCCGGAGTGGCTGGACCATTGAGGTGGGGAGATGAGACCCAACAGTGGGTGGGGCCCAGGATTCTAGGAACTGTGGCAGCTTCCATGTCCCCTCCAGCCACCCTTCCACTCTGTATTTGAGCTCTTTGTCATCCACCTTGCATGAGAACTGCCATGTTTCAGATGTTGGCCCCTTGGAGGGATTGGGGATGGGAGACAGTCTCCGGTCAGCTCTCTGGGACCAGTCACCCTGGGGGAGGGAGGGCCAGACCAGCAGATGCTGAGAACTGTCCCTGATTCTGATAGGATCTCCTGTGTGGGGTAGAGACAGCGCCCAGGTGGGGCTGTCCCTGAAGCCCTGATAAGATCCAGTTGGCCATGGGTGGGGAGCCCAGGGAGGCAGGCACCTCTCCTGCTCAGTCATTGGCTGCCAGCACAGAGAGGAGCGAGTAGCGTTTGTTCTGGTCCCACAGCCTCTAGGCAGAATCCAGGTGCCCGGTGCCTGGAGGGCGTGCTTAGAGCTCTGCTTTACTGAGCAGGTGGGCAGAGGGTTCGCTGGCCCTCACTGGGTACTACGCATAGCCCTCTGCAGTTCCTGGGAGCCCTGCTCTTCGCAGGGAGGGGGTATTTCTAAATCTGGCAGACTGACTTTAAGGAGCTGGTGGTCTGGCCAAGCCGCTGTGCTGATTGATGCCAGGCAGGGAGGGGCTGCTGAACACTCTGCTTAGATCCTCTGGCTTCTCAGAGCTGAGCTCACAGCCTCCGTCCAGGGGGAAGGGCCTCTGAGATGAGTGGGCTCGTCCACTCCTTGCAGTGGTCCAAGAGGTCGGAACTGTCAGTGATGAGGGAGAGGGTGGTCCCAGTGACCAGTGGAGCAGGGACTGCCTCAGCCCAGCTCCTGGCTGCGAGCCTCCTTCACCCTCTGCTTTGGGCTGCACAGGCCCCCTCTTTTGCCAGAATATCGCCTCTCTGAGGGGAGTAGCTTGCTTGTTCCTCAGGTTTCCTCGCTCATGCCCTGACCCCATAATCCCTCTTAATTTGTAGGGCCACTTGTGGCTGCTCCCTCTCTCCCTGCCTGCACAGTCCCCCCAGGCTGTTAGTCCATGCCTTGCCTGTGACAAAGCTCACCAGGGACCGAGTGTGGCCAGGAGGCCCTGCACCTCAGCGCCAGAGTGAGCCCCGAGACGCTTTGCCACCCAGGTTGTCCCACTGATTTGTTTCTGTGGGTCTGGTTTACAAGGTGGGGTCCAGACAGAAGGTAGGGCCCTGTGGGCAGGCACGACGAGGACCAGCCTGAGAGCTGGGTGGCCACAGCCATGGGAAGGGGGCTCATGGAGTGGGAAGGGGCAGGCCTTCGCTGGGCAGGTGGAAGGTGGGCTTTCAAGGCCGCTGTGAAGGAGCAGACGCGTGATGGGGAGCAACTCTTAGAAACAGTGCTGTCCTTGGAAGCTTTAAGGCAGAGTTCTGGGTCCAGAATGGCCAGGCAGGTACTCACTGCTTTGCCCAGAATATGGGACAAGGTGCCTCATGTCTTCACTTCCTCATTTAAAGTGGGTGGATTTATCCCCATTATTTTTTTTAACCATTAGGCAAATAGAGGCACAGTGAAGTTAAGCGATTTGTTCTGAATTCAAGCCCTCCGAGCTCGACCTGTGTTGGTGTGCACCGGGCCCCACGGCTGTGCCAGGCTCTGGGCCCTCTTGAATGAGCCCAGAAGTAAGTTGCGTGCTGTAGGTGTGTTGTAAGAGGGTCTTCCACGCTGGGGGCCCAGCCTGCCGTCAGCTTGTAGGGGAACTTCATTGCAAGGCAGCCTCAGAGGCAAGTGGAGAAACAGACCTCGTTTCTGACTGCCAGGGCCTAGGTGCCAGGGGGTTCTTAGAGGTCAATGCCAGGGAGGGGACCTTAGGCCTGAAGTTCCAGGAGAAAAGCAGGGCTGCTTGAAGTGTGAGGATTTTAGACCTCAGGGGCCTAGGGTAGAGGCAGGAGGGGAGCTGGGGGTGGAAGCTGGATGGGGCGTGTGCCACCCCCTCTGCTCCTCCCCTTGTTTTCTTGTGCCCACTGCAGTAGCCCCATCTGTTCCTTGTTAGACACTCAGCCGACAAGCCTCCAGGAGATTAATTAATGCCAAGCTGCTGGCAGATCCAACAGCATGCCTGCCCCAGGGCCCTATTGCAGCAGCTCAGACACCCGGCTGACCCCCAGAATGCTTCTGTCCCACCCAGTGATCCTGGAGACTCAGGGAGCCATCGTGCTGCACAGCCCTGTCCCCCCACTGTGGATGGCAGAGAAGGCTTAGGTGGTGGTGGTGGTGGCGATGGCTTCAGATACTTCACACCCAGGCCTGCCTCCCATCACCCACCCTGGCTCCTCTCATTCACGCTGACCGGGGCCCTAGATGTGCTGTGTGCTCTTAGCCATGTCCCGTCCCCTCTCTGGGCAGCTTCCTTTTCCTCATCTGTAAAGTGAGGACATTGGACTGGTCATCGCCGAGGTCCCCCTGCATCTCTGTATCCCCTCTGTCTCTGATGGCCCCGCGCTGGGCTCTTTCCCACTCCGTTCTGACTTCCCCTTAGCCCTCTCACTGTCTCCTGTCCCTGTCGGCATGTCCTCTGCTCAGGTCCCCAGGGACTGCTCCTTCTCCCTGTAATTAACTCCACCTGTGCCCAGGACTTGGCGCCCTGCCTCGCCAGCCCCCACTGGGGCCCAGGCCCTGCTCTCAAAGGCCCACCCTGGCTCCCCAGCATCGGAGCACCGGGGTGAAGTCTGCTCCCACAGTGGCCACCTCCCGCCAGCCCAGCACATTCCTCAGGCTTATCTGGGAGCCTGCTGGACTCTGCCCCACCGACCCGGAAGCAGCACCCAGAGCTGCCAAAGCAGTCAGGGTGGGGGGTGGGGTGGAGGGTGTGTGCAGGGCAGGGCCAGAGTGGACTTGGGGTGGGTGACGCTCACCTCAGCCCTGGGGCTGGAGAGAACTGTCAGGGCAGGGTGAGAGAGAGGGGTTTGAGAGTCTCTCGGAGCTGACACGGCAGATTATATTGAATGTTGGGAAGCATGGGGTTCACTCAGACCCCAGAGTCTGTGCCATCTCGTGGGACAGTCCCCTGCTTGGATGGTGCTCCCCAAAGGGCTTCTATGTATAGGAGGGGGTTTGCTTTGGGCAGGTTGCCCTAAGTCAGCCCCAAAGTTGTAGCTGGCAGGGCCCAGGGGGGTAAGGGACAGCAGCCCAGTGCCACCGCCCAGGCCTCGGGTCCATCTCCCTCCCTCCTGCCCCACCTCCATTCTAGAGCCCAGGCCAGTCCTCCCAGGAAGGGGTTAACCGCCAGGCTTGAGGGAGGGGACTGGGCTGGACCATTTTCCGCTGATGCTGCCTCCACCTCGGTTTTCCTGAATGGTTCTGCCGTCCTGGGGTGGGGAGGCAGGGAAGGAAGGAGGGCGGGTGGAGGGAGGGAGGGAGGAGGAGTGTGGGAAGAGGAAGGCAGAGAGAGAAGAGACAGCAAGGGGAAGGGGAAGATGTCACTGTCTCTCAGCTCCCTGTCATTTTTCTCTGCAGCAGGCGCCAGGCGAAGGAGCTGCTAGAACAATGCTGAGGCGGCCGAGTTGAGCGGAGCAGCCCCGGCAGAGCAGAGCGTCTGGAACAGGTGATCGAAGGAGCCGGAAACCGAGGCCACCTGGGCACCCCTCCCCTCACTCTGCCTGGCCAACCAGCCCCAGAACGGCCGGGAGCCATGGCGACCAATTTCAACGACATCGTCAAGCAAGGCTATGTGAAGATGAAGAGCAGGAAGCTTGGGGTGAGCGGCCTTCTGAGGGCCCCCCCCCGGAGAGGGACCGGTGCTGAGGACTTGGTCTGAAGGCCCGAGGCGGTGAGGTGCACTGTGCCCGCGCCCAGCCGACTGTGGGGGGTGTCACGTGTTGGTGGGTCTCGAGGCTTGTCGGCCGGTGGAGGTGGAGGTGGAGGTGGACCCCCTGGCACGTGCTGGAGCGCAGCTCTGCCTGCTGCAGCCCCCACTCCAGCCTGGTGGCATCTGAGCAGCTGGACCAGCAGTCGTGCGGGCAGCAGCCTATGGGCAGGAAGCTCCCTGGCTATTGTTGAAGTTGTTGCCCCATCGGCAGGAACTGGCTGGAAATGCTGGGTTGGATCTGCCTCTTCTCTTGTCCTTTCTCCACCCCTCACATTTCAAGTACATTAGCTCCCCCTACTTCCAGGGCTTGCATGTTACAGAAACATTCATTCATTCATTCCTTCATTTTTGGTCGTTGGCTTTAATGTTCCAGCTGTGTGCTGAGAGCAGTGGTTGATTGTGGGGGCAGGGCTGTAAGGAGTAGGATGCTGGCAGCTGTATGGTTTATGAATGAGAACTTGGGGTGGGATGCCCGCTGTGCCGGGACAGGCCGTTTCTCTTTGATTTGTCAGCTGGAAGCTCCCTGCTTGCCCACTGTTTGGTCCCAAACTGGAGGGACTTTGGAAATGAGGGTGCTGGGTGTGTACCCTCTCCCACTCTAGTAGGTTCCTGCTGGTAAAAATGGGCAGAAGCCGGGGCTCTGGGGACCCACTGACTGATCTGGGTAAGGCTCCCTCCCATCTCCATACTCAGTGGGGCTCCAGTGGCTGTTGCTTCCCCACTGGGCAGAAAGCCTTGGTGACTGAGGGAGTCCAGTCCGCATGTTCCTGCCCCTGTGCTGGAATCCTGTCCTGCCTTGATAGGGAGATGGGACAGGAGCGGGCAGGGGGATGTGAGGGGGAATGAGGAGGGAGGAGCCGGACTCTGCTTCTCTGCCGGTACCAGACAGCAGGACTGGCCTTGGAGGGGTAGGGTTCTGACCCCTCCTCCCCTCCCTGTGGCGCCTCACGGGCTGGGTCCTGTCCTGGCAGGGCCAGCAGCTCATAGCCCCTGGGGCAGGTGAGTCGGTATGAACCGTGGGCATGACTGGGGTCTTGTATTTGTAGCCGAGCAGGCAGAGAATGGGCTCTGCTGGCCCTTGCCCACCTGACTCTTCCCTTGAGGAAGATCACGCTCACTGGCTTGGAGCACAGAACAAAGGGAGGCGCCAGCCAGAGGGAGGCCACGGGGCAGGGCCCAGCTTCTAGCATCACTTCTCATCCCTCTGGCCCTGGCCTGGGCAGGTTCCAGGGTCAGCCAGGCAGAGGCTCTGTGTTGGGCAGAACCTGCTAGAAAGGCGGGGGGGCCGCTGGAGCTGCTGTGGGACTCAGTGTCAGACCTGTCCTAGGAGACCTAGGAACCTGTTTGCCGACAGGTGGGTACAGTCAAGGGTAGGAGTTGTTAGTTGAGACCAGTTTGGGGTGTCTTCCAAGGGAAGTCAGCCCTCCTTTTGCGGAACTGATACCTACTTCCCAGGGCTCAGGGGCTTGGGTCACCCTGAGGGCAGCCTGTGGAGAGGGCAGAGAGGAACCCACCCTCCTACCCTCAGGGCCTTCCTCCTCCAGCAGAGCTGATCAGAGACCTATGGGAGAGGGGATGGAGGGCTCTTGAGCGCAGTGGCTCCCTGGAGCTCAGTGTTTCCTGTAACCAGGCAACCAGGGCGCGAAGGTCCCCAGGCCTTCTGCCCCTGAGCAGCCCATCCCAGTGGGCTCTTTCTGGGTGGTCACCATTCATCCATCTCTCCATTCACTGTCTTTTAACATGGTTATAATGAATAACCATTGACCTTTTTTGAACGTGGCTACCTGGATGTGAGTGAGGGCCCTGAGAGTTAGACACAGTCTCTGCTTTAAAGAATCTCATCCATGTATCCACTCATTCATTCATGGTCCTTTAACTTGGCCATTCATTTGTTCAGCAAGCTTTGTGAAGGCGATGACATGAATGTCAGGATTCAGAGACTTAGATGTCGTTTGTCCTAAAGAAGCTCCTCAATTGACCGCTGAGGCCTGCTGTAGTTCAGCAGAAGAGGCAGAGGGGCAGGACCATGGTTATGGTCAGACATGTTCTTAGGGTCCAAGAAAGTAGTCAGAAATGGCCTCACCCAGTGGCTTCTTGGGATAGAGACGGCGGTGACCGTACCTCCTTGGGCTTGGATGAGCGCATGGCAGGCAGAACCTGACTGGGAAGGGGGCGGGGGTTTGGGGCAGTGGACCAGAGTCCCCTCTGAAGCCTTGCTCTGCACCTGCCCCTGCCTCTCTGCTGTTTGCCAGGAGAGGTGTCTTGCTCTTCAGCGAATCGAGAAGCTTCTGGGGTGGAGGCAGACTCTGCTAGGCCTTGGGGAATGTTCAGAGAGCAGTAGAACATGGCAGCCATAGATGCTGAGCTGGAAGAGGGCCTGAGGCCTGAGGGAAGGGAGCCCTGGCAGGTTTGCCCCTTTTCCTTAGAGTAGCCAGCTCTACCCTGTGTTGGCTCCTTGCTCCTCGGAAGCATCTATGACGTCACAGGACCCGGATGGTTTAAGGCGCAGGGCCACTGGCAGCAGTTGAAGTGAGCAGAGAACCATCCCATAGTAGACATCATGGTCAGGGGATGACCAGAGGTCTTGACTGCATCTCCCAACTTCCCACCTGGCCCCCCACACTCCAGGATGGCAGAATGAGGTGGCAGTGGAGGAACCCCCCTGCATGAGCTCTGAGGACAGGAGCTATGTCCCTGGTGGAGCGGGCATGCGTCTGACCCTTGCCCCTTGCCCCCTGGGCCCAGCTCATTTGTGGCTGGAACTCTGGCTGGATATTATAGAGGGGTGTATAGGGGTACATGTGTCAGCTCTGGGGCTTGGCGAGTTTTGAATGTCAGCCCCAGTATTCTAGCTAATCATTAACTTTTTGGTGCCTTAAATTCCCCGTCTATAAAATAGTGATAATAATTGCGGTCCTGTAGGGTTAATTGTGAAAGTGCTAATAGCAAAATGCAATAGGAAGCACTCAGTGTACCGTGCTCAGAATAAGTGATAACTCTGGTCACCCCGTGTGGCTTTCAAGGCCAGCCAGGAAGCAACTGCCTTTTCCATTTGAGCACGGGCCCTCTCTCCCATACGGGTCTCCCTGCTGGGGCCTGCCATCCTGGGCTTGCTGCTGGGCTGGACTCCGTGAAGGGCCGTGACCTGTCCCTGTAGCCGGGGGAACCCTGGGGCCTGCATGGCTGGCTGGGAGTGGTCTGGTTAGTCCTGATCCCACCTCCTTGCTTCTCGTCCCATAGATTTACAGGCGTTGCTGGCTGGTGTTCCGGAAATCCTCTAGCAAGGGACCCCAGCGGCTGGAGAAGTATCCAGACGAGAAGTCAGTGTGCCTCCGAGGCTGCCCCAAGGTTGGTGGCCGGGGCCCTTCCTTCCCTAGCCTCAGAGCAGAAATGACTTAGTGATCCTGGTGGCGTTGTGCTGCCAACCCAAAGGAGGGTGGTTCAAATCCACCAGCTGCTCTGAGGGATAACAAGGGGCAGTCTCTTTCCATGCAGTTTATAGCTTCTGAAAACCCTTTGGTGGGTTGGTCATGAGCTGGCTCCAACTCAGTGGCACTGGGATTTTAAGATTGGGGGTTTAAAAGCAACCTCCTGGGGGTGGTAGAGTCGTGGGGAATGCAGGATTTCTGGGGGGTGGGGGTAGGAGTGTGCACACGCCTGAAGCCCCTCTGGGTGCTGTCCCAGGTGACCGAGATCAGCAATGTCAAATGTGTCACGCGGCTCCCCAAGGAGACCAAGCGGCAAGCAGTGGCCATAATCTTCACCGATGACTCTGCGCGCACCTTCACCTGTGACTCAGGTGAGCAGCTCGGGCTGCAGGCCTCCCTTGCACCCTTGCCTGGCAAGATTTGTCCAGGGGTCGTCTGATGACGGTGGCTGGCCTTGGGCGGGGGGATGGCTGGGGGTGGCGTTTGGGAGGGGGTGCCTCTGAAGGAAGAGGCCCCAGGAGTTGAAGTGGGGTGGACAGGTGGCCCCCACTTGCTGTGCCTGCCTGCCTCGCATGGTGGGGTAACTCAGGCTGAGGCACACAGCATGAAGAGCATTATGTTTTCCAGAGCTGGAGGCAGAAGAGTGGTACAAGATACTCTCTGTGGAGTGTCTGGGGTCACGGCTCAATGACATCAGTCTTGGGGAGCCAGACCTCCTTGCCCCAGGGGTGCAGTGTGAACAGACAGGTGAGCCCTGGTACGGGAACTGGGGGTTGGGAGGGAAGGGAGGACAGAGGGAGAAGAGGGTGGTGGAGGGCTCCCTTCTGGGACGCTCCGGACCAATCTGTCCGCCCCCACACTAGACCGCTTCAATGTCTTCCTGTTACCCTGCCCTAACCTGGATGTGTACGGCGAGTGCAAGCTGCAGATCACCCACGAAAACATCTACCTCTGGGACATCCACAACCCCCGCGTGAAGCTCGTTTCGTGGCCCCTCTGCTCGCTGCGCCGCTACGGCCGGGACGCCACACGCTTCACCTTTGAGGCCGGCCGGTAGGAGCCCCACCTCCCATACCTGGTCCTTAATGCCTGTGATAGTGGCTGCCACCATTCACTGTCGTAGATAAAGTAGAATCTTAATTTAACGGCAAAGCAGTCCAAAGGGAAGTACAACGTTCCAGTCCTACAGATCCTACAAATCCATTTCTTGAGGCTTACAGAGGTTCTTGCCCACAGTGGGTCTTCAAGTTGCCTGGGCCCTGGTGCTGGCACTAACGTAGCTCTGACTGGGGGCCTGAGGCTGTTTGCCACCCAGAGGATAATAACAGTACCTGCCCTTGTGGAGCTCTGGTGGTGCTGGACAGGGAGTTGCACTGACCCGGGGGCGGGGGGGGGGGGCTTCTCCAAGGGTTCAAACCCATCAGCTGTTCTGCCGGAGGAGGATGGGCAGTCTCCTGAGCGATTTACAGCCTCTGAAAACTCGTTAGCGCGCCTACTGACTAGACAGCAATGAGTGCATCTTGTAACTGTGGTGAGGGCACATATCCATAGCTTCAATTCTGGAGCCAGCTTACCTAGATTAACCGTGCACACTTCTCCCTGTTACCTTGGGTAGGTCATGGCTAAAATGGCTTAAGAAAACGCACAGTAATGAGGAAATTTGAAGAGTCCATAGACCAGAATGCAGTGGAGGCGGCCAAGTGGCCTAATGCATAGGAAGCGTCTGGCTATCACCTGGCACAAAATTTCAGTGTAAGCCACATGCACCGCCTGACCAGGCACCCGCCACACGCGCGCAGGGTCCTCACCACCTCGCCTTCTGTGCCACCTTCCCTCCAGGATGTGCGATGCTGGGGAAGGGCTCTACACCTTCCAGACACAGGAGGGGGAGCAGATTTACCAGCGGGTCCACAGTGCCACCCTGGCCATCGCCGAGCAGCACAAGCGGGTCCTGCTTGAAATGGAGAAGAATGTGCGGGTGAGGCAGTGGGCATCTCAGTCCGGGTACAGGGGAGGCCAGGCCGTTAGACGGACTGCTGCGTTCTGACATGTGCACAGTTGGGGTCTCAGGCTTGTTGCTCTGGGGAGAGCCACTGCACCCACCCTTGGCTCATGGGAAGGACCCATTCTCTGCCTGCAGCTGCTGAACAAAGGCACAGAGCACTATTCGTACCCCTGCACACCTACCACCATGCTGCCCCGCAGTGCATACTGGCACCACATCACGGGTTCCCAGAACATTGCTGAGGCCTCCAGCTTCGTAGGTGAGTTGCGGGTGTGCCCCACGCACCGCAGAGGATGTGGGCTAAGGGTCTTCCCATCCAGATCCACATCCGGGCCTACCTTGTGTCCACAGGTGAGGGGTATGGAGCAGCCCAGGCCAGCTCAGAAACAGACCTCCTCAACAGATTCATCCTGCTGCAGCCCAAACCGGGCCAGGACGACAGCTGTGAGCCCAAGACTCCGTCCCAGTGACAGCGAGGCTGCACGCCGGTGACTGCTGGCGCTGCCTGCTGCAGGCTGCTTGCGATGACCATGGACAGCCTCAAAGGGCCACTGACCAAGAGCCTGGAAAAGGAGCAGCTGTCCCTTCCTTGCCCCCGAGGGTGAGGCTGGATAAGGCACAGGGCTGGCCACACACCACCTGAGCAGCTGGAGCTAGCAGGAGACTGACTGTATACTGTTCTTGATTTTAATATATATGGCTTATAATGTATTCTATATTATTGAGACTCCCCCTCCTTCCCCACGACCATATACACATTTTTAATCCCATGACGGGGCCATGGTCAAAGTTGGTTTTGCGTGTAAGAGCGGCTGTCCTCTTGCTGCCATGGCCAGAGGTGGACAATCAGACCAGGAACTGGCACTTGGACTGTGGTCTTTCCCCCAGGTGGCTTCTTCGATCCCCTTGGGCCTAGAGAGGCACTGGAGGCCTGCCGTGCCCTCCGTGCCACTGGGCAGCTTTGCACTTGGTGTTTTAAGCAGATGTGACATCTGGTTGACGTCTCAGGTGAAAATCTGGTTTTAAAATGTCATTTCTACCCAGGCTCCTTGCTGTCTGGTGGGCTCAGATGCCCTGGAGGTGGGGTGCTGGTTACCTCTGCCAGGTGGAGGATGGGAGGGTGGCCAGTTCTGAGCTGTCTCCTGTCCCAGGGGCCGGCCAGATGGGAAGGCTGGCATGACCACTGAGACAGGGGAGGCCGTGCTGCCCTGCTCACTGATTGAGGGGGTCTCTCACCCGGTCCTGGCCACCCCACAGCTAGCAAAAAGCACTCAAGAAATCCAGGCTTCCCTTCCTTCCCAGATGGTGCTGAGGGTCCCTGATGAAATGCAATTAAAGCAATTGATTTTCTAGTGCTGGTATTTATTGACTACCACGCAGAAGGGCTATCTTTCTATTCCCATCGAACCTTTGGTTGTGTTTTTTTTTGTTGTTGTTTTTAAAATCTTCTAGGGTTCTGATTTGTGGGAATAGACCTTCTTGTAAATAACCACTACCTGAGCTGTGGCAGGACGATGGAGCAGGCAGCCGCCTCCCAAACTCTGAAGGCGAGGAGGTGGCTGAAGCCAGTGCACTGTGGCCGCAGCCCAGGGAGTGACCACCTGAGGAATAAACTAGCCTGAGGAGGCAGCTTCGGAGAGGGGGTTAGAAGTGGCTGTCTCAGCTGGTGGCATGATGACGCATGAAGGAGATTATGTTGTGCTCTTTATTGCCAAAAATAAAACCTTTTAAAAAGAACTACTGTTAATCAATAAATATTCCTTTCTGTATCGCACCACTGGCAGCCTAATGAACGGTTCTGGGGATGTTGCTACCTGAGACAGTGCTAAGGGGTCAGGGCCAGAGACTGTCATCAGGAAATGAGGGTGGGAGAGCATCGTGGCCGCCTCCTAACTCAATCATTGGGGTGCTGGTGTGTGTGGGGGGGGAAACGATGTTGCTAGCTGATGGGAAATGAATGAAATGATGGGGTATTGGGGCGGCCAGTCCCGGGAAAGGGGCTGGAAGGATTTCGAAGCAGCCTGATTGACGGTTTTAGCACTCAACCCTCAGGTACAGCTCTGAAATTTCAGACAGGCTTTCCAGTAAAGAATAATGACCGAGAGAGTAAGCAAAGTCCAGGGCAGTGTTTCTCAACAGGGAAGTGGTACAGCACCTGGGGCACATTAGGAAATGAAGTGGAAAGGAGGGAAGGTCTGCTTTCGGGGTGGCACTCCCGTGACCAGGATGCTAGCTATCTATGACGCGACGTCCTATCTCAAACAGAAACAGCATCCCTGGGCATCAGGAGAGGTCAGGAAAGGCCAGGCTGGTGCACCTTTCTCCTTACTCGTGGCCTGCCAAGAAGCTGGCACAGCAACAGTCCACGAGTCCCTCAGAAGAGCCCTGAAGTCCAGCTAGCTGCGGCTAGTTGATGGTCAGGACGTCGCTCTGGATCTCATGGCTTAACTGGGTCTGTAAGTCACTCAGCTTCTTCTTCAGTCCCGACAGGGCGGAGAGAACAATGGTTTCTGGGCGCAGAGAGCCACAGGACTCCACGTTGTAGTAAAACCTACGAGGTGAGAGCTCGGTCAGAGCACCGTGGGCCACCGATCCCCCCTTCCTCTGGGTCTTGACTCTGTCCATTGGGGACATGGCCACGCCCCACAGCTGACCTTCCTTCACCCAAAATCTTTACACACAGGGCTTCAAAGAGTCTGCAGATGCCTAATAGGATATTGTGAAAAGTAAAAAATATCCTCAAAGCACATGTTCCACACTGAAGGAAAAGTGGTAGTGCTCGTGCCACGTCATGTGCTTCTGATGGCAGCCTCCACCTTGACCTTAGACCTCAAGTCCCCTGCGTTGGTGGTCTAAATGTCTGGAACAAATTCTGGGGGAGTAACTGGAGCTCCCCTGCCTTTCTCAGAGGTGCCCAGAGGGGGGTTGATGAACTGCCCCAGAATATATGCACATCATGGCTTCAGAAGGCAATGTCTCTTCACACCCAAGCCCGGCGTCCTTAAGCCCTTCACCTTTAATGATCATACCGGGGTCTTACCTCTCTGGCTTGCCATTGGGGTCATAGGGAGCCTGGGACTCATCTTCATCCAGCTCAGAGTATTCACTCTTTGGCCTAAAGTCAAAATACAGGTCAGTTACAGGGTTGCTGCTGCTGCTGCTTTCAAGGGCCCAGGACCCGCCCCATGTCAGTTACCAGCAGACACTGCCACTGCCACCACCTCCTCCTGAGAACATACCATTCCTCTGGCTTGGGGTACACTGTGTGCCTCAGGGCATTATCTGGATCATATTCAAAAGCCACCCCTGCGGTCGGGTTCCACTTGGCATGTTCCTTGCCGAAGCCCTTTTTGGCATAGGCGCGCAGTCTCAGCTCCTGCCCCTTTCTGAGTTTGACAATAAGGATGTCTGTAAGGAGAGGCCTGAGTCACTGAAGAGCTGAGAGGCCCTGGCCCCCCACATGTTGGCCTGGTACATCCCTCCAAGGCCACACACATCTGGGGAACCTGTTTAAAGCTGGTTTACGAGTCTAGTTGACACACTCGCTCCAGCCTCTTACCGTCCTGCTCCACATAGTCATTGGGGTCATTGTCTCGATTCCGGGATGTGACCTGTCAGGAGCCCAAAAAAGCAGCGAGAATTAACTGCACAATCTCTCTGGTCACCTGCCATTTGGCCATGCTGGAAGAAGGTTGCCAATCTGGAAACTAGGGAATGCTGGCTGGGTTAGACGTCCAACCTCCTTCACAGCATTCTGTTAGTCTCAATGAAAATCATCCCAGGTCCCTGGGTGACAGGGTCTACAGTGCCAACCAGTGCTTTCCCCCAACCAGGTGGGAAGCCAGAATCAGTGCCACCATTAGCTATCAGGTTTAGGCAGAGGGTAACATAGGCAAAGCCAGCATTTTACATGCACGCCTCCCAGCCTTGCCCACTTGGAGCCAGCCAGCAAAGGTCCCAGGCAGGGCGGATGCTCTGAAACACTGACCGGAATGACCCGGGGGCTGTTGGAAATGAGGTCTCGGGATGTGACGTGCCGAGTCTGATCTTCATTGCACCGCACGTCAAGGGTGAACTCCACTGAGCACTCAGGGCAGAACTCTTCACATATGCAGTCCTGGAGAAACACGAGAGGATGAAAGGCCTGGGTTGGGACCCTGCTCCTGATACCCAGGCTCTTCAATGTCCTCACCGGCAAAAAGGGGTTGATTACAGTTTTAGGGCACCTGAGGGGCTTGTCAGTCTGAAACACTGGACCCATGAGCTGCTCGAGTACCGGCACTGTTTAGAGAAAGCCTCCATCCAGCGATCCTGGCATCCAGTCTTCCTTCCCACCCCAACCCCAGCAGCTGCCAGCTGCCACCAGCCCAGCTTCCTGAAGCAATCAGGCCCTCGGAGTCCTCCTCTCTAGAGAAGCAAGGGTCCGTTCAGAGCAGGACACCTTCCTATCTGAGAGCTCAACTTCCCAGAAGCCAAGTGGATAAACGTCGCAATGTAATCACATCCTTTAAAGTGGAACAAGGAACAAACGGGGCAAGGACAACTTACATTCTAGATGGTTTGGAAAACAACAACGAAAAACTTAAGAAAAAGTTCCCAAATACAACTAGAGAATAAAACTGTTACCAAGACTCAGCTTTAATCATCATCATCACCACAGTACCATTCTATACACAGCTGGTTGGAAATACTCATCCCATGTCAGAGTTTTATCTGCTGAAATTTAACCCCAGGTAAAAAAAGAGTTACTAGAATACAATCAAATTGTGAGGGGAAAAGCAACAAACCTGACATTTGAGAGGTCAGTGAGGAGGAAAACTAGAGGCTTTACCTAGATAAACCATAGTCTACCCAGATAAGGCAAGAGACACCTAAATCTGCTCCGTCTCAGCCACTGGCAGCTCTGTCCACATGCCCACCCGAGATGCCTGCCTGCCGGCCCTCACAACAGAGGGGACCCTCCTGATGGAATCATTCTCTTAGCAAGAGTGAAGATCCAAAAATCAAAATGTAACAGGAGATAAAACCAGGAAAAGGTCCTCAGGCTCACAAAGTATTTTATATACCAATATTCACTGCAGTATTACTAACAACAGGCAAAAGGTAGAAACAACTCAAATGTCCATTAAGGGATGGATGAATCCATGCAATGTGGTCTATACACACAATGGTATTCAGCCAGAAAGAGAAAGTTACAATCCATGCTACGGCATGGATGGATCTTAAAAACGTTATGCTGACTGAACAGAGTATGATCTCATGGGTCTGGAATATCTAGAAGAGGAAAACACAGCGAGACCACAGCTTACGAGCGACCACCACGGGCAGATGAGTGGACGGGAGAGCTGAAGGGAAATGAGGTGTGTGGGGTGATGACAGAGTCTGCAAACTGGCAGTGGTAATGGCTACGCCACATGGTAATCCAGGTCACTAAACTCTGCATGTAAGCAATGACTGAGGTGACAAATGCTTTGCTACATACACATATATTTTACCATAATCTTTAAAAAAGTAGTGAAGAGGAGACTTTTTGAGATGAAGAAAAACAAAAAGAGCTAGAATGGAGCTATATATAGTTATAACAAGAACTAAACTAGGCAGCAGCCCAGGCCCTCTAATACAGACACAAAGAGAACAGGTCCAGAGGATAAGCCTGGAACGCTGAGCTTCAGCGGAAATGACACAGTAGTGCAAATACTGACAGAAGAGACAGAAGGGAAACAGCACATGAGAGAGACGATGTGATGGAGTGTAAATGGCCCGACACAGCGTAGCCACTGTCAACTTGTTGCAAACATTTTCCTGACTGGGGCAGGAACTGAGGACAGTGTCCCTGACAGCACGGCCCCAGCAGTATCTGGAGGATGGCAGGAAAGGTGCGATTTCCCCTGATATTTCATGGCAGGGGCCAGTGTGATGGGTGGACGGCAGGCACCCCCCATGCCCAGTCACCAGGGGATGGGCAGTGCTCACTCTGGGTCACCCACACAGTGAGCACCACTGAGGAGCTGGGCCTGAGCACCCCCAACCCCACGGCGAGAGGACCTTGTCCTCTGCATCTTAGTGCCGGTGGAGTGTTCCCACCCTCGGGGCTGCCTTCAGCCACCCACCTTGACTGACAGAAATACTTATCTCTGACTGGAATCCCTGTTCTTGATCTTCAGAATATAGACAGAGGCGCTCTCGTGGCCTAGTGGCAAGAAGCTGCACTGTAATCCCGAAGGCATGCAGTTTGGATCCACCAACTCCACAGGAGGACTGGCCATCTCCTCCTGAGTGATTAACTACCTCTAAAAACCCACTAGAGGGTCGGTTCCAAATCAACAGTACACAACAGAATACAGAAAGAGATGTAATCGCTTGAATTCATCCTATAAAGCAAGTATAACCCTGATAGCAAAGCCAGGCAAAAGCAACACTAAAAATGAAAACAATAGACAAATCACCTTCATGAATACAGATGTAACAATGCTACCCAGCAGAATCCAACAGCAGGTTAAAAACAATAATGTGTCATGACCAAATGGAATTTAGAGCAAGTATATATGTGTGGTTCAACATTGTTGTTGTGGTTGTTGTTATGTGCCGTCGAGTTGTTTGCGACTCATAGCGACCCTATGCCCAACAGCCCTAAACCCTGCTCTATCCTGTGCCAACCGCACTGCCTCTGACACACCCATCCCGATTACCCCAGTCACCGAATCAATCCATCTCATAGAGGGCCTTCCCCTCCTGCGCTGTCCCTCCACCCTCCCAAGCATGATGTCCCTCTCCAAGGACCCGTCCCTCCTTGCAACATGCCCAAAGTATGTCAGACAAAGCCCCAGAATCCTTGCCTCCAAGGAGTAGCTTGGTTTAATCCTCTCCAAGATGAATCTGTTTGTTTTCCTGGCAGTCCATGGTACATTCAGTACCCTTCTCCAGCACCACAGCTCAAAAGCATCCACTCTCCTTCTGTCCTCCCTAGTCATTGTCCAACTCTCTGATGCCTAACAAGCAATTGCAAATACCATGGCCTGTATCAGGCGCACCTTAGTCTCCAGAGAGACACCGTTGTTCCTGAGTACTTTAGAGAGGTCCCTAACAGCAGACTTTCCCATCGCGATACACTTTTTGATTTCCTGACTGCTGGTTCCAAGAGTGTTGACTGTGGAGCCGAGCAAACTGAAGCTGTGGACAATCTCAATCTCTTCGCCATCCATCCTGAGGCTGCCAATTGGTCCAGTGGTGAGAATCTTTCTCTTCTTGACATTGAGCCTCAGTCCATACTGAAGGCTGCAGTCCTTTGACCCTTCGCAGCAAGTGCATGAGGTCCTCCTCAGTTTCAGCAAGCAGGGTTGTGTCATCTGCATAACACAGATTGTTAATAGATCTTCCACCAATCCTGATGCCACAATTCTCCTCATAGAGCCCAGCTTTTCGGATAATCTGCTCTGCATACATGTTGAAAAGGTATGGAGACAGGATGCATCCCTGGCGTACACCCTTCCCAATTTTGAACCATGCAGTGTTACCCTGCTCTGTTCTGACTACTGCCTCTTGGTCCAAGTACAGGTTTCGCATTAGCACAATTAAATGTTCTGGGATTCCCATTCTTCTCAGAGTCAGCCACAGTTTGTTATGATCCACACAGTCAAATGCCTTTGCATACTCAATGAAACAAAGATAGACATTCTTAGAAAACCAATTAATACAATCCACCTCATAAATAAAACAAAGCAAAAGGAACACATGATCATCTTGATGCAGAAAAGGCATGTGGCAAAATTCAACACCCATTCCTGACAAAATAGGAGAAGAGACATTCTTGACCATAATTACGAGCACACAAAACAGCCCAGAGCAGTCCCAACACAGAGAGATTGAAAGCTCTCCCTTGTAAATGGGAACAGCACAAGCACACCTTCTACCCTCGTTCCTCCCCAGAACTGTACTGGAGGGCCTCGCCAGAGCACCAGAGAAAGAGAGGAACATTAAACCATCCAAACCAACAAAGAGGATATAAAGCTCTCTCTTTTTTGTGACTGTTATGATCCATTTATAGAAAATCCCAAAGACTCAGCAAAAAAATTTCTGGGAACTAATTGAAAAATTGAGCAAAATGACAAAGTAAAAGGATCAACAGTCAGAAACCAGTCAGGTTCTTCTACAGTAACAAAGAGAACTCTGAAGAGGAAATAAAGAGAACTTTTCATTTACAATAGCCACTCAAAAGACAAAATCTTAGAAAAAAATCTAACAAGAGATATAAAAAGATCTATATTATCACCAGCAGCCAGGAAATCAAAACACAAACTGCACTGGAGAAGTCTGCTGTCAGGGACCTCTCCAAAGAACTAAAGAACACCTTAGTTTAGAGACCAAGGTGTGCTTGATGCAAGCCATGGTCTTCAAAATGATTTGTTATGCATCAGAGAGCTGGGAAATGACTAAGGATGACAGAAGAATTGATGCCTTTGAGTTGTGGTGCTAGAGAAGAGTACTTTGAACATACCGTGGATCACCAGGAGAACAAATAGGTTTGTCTTAGAGAGGGTGAAACCTAGTTCTCCTTGGAGGCTAAGATTCTGAAGATTCTCATATACTTTGGGCACGTGGCCAAGAGGGACCAGTCCTTGGAGAAGGATATCATGCTTGGAAGCTTGAAGGGACAGCACAGGAGAGGAAAACCCTGGATTAGACGGCAGACACAGTAACTAGGGAGTGGGATTTGGTGTGTCTGAGTCAGTCAGACTGGGCCAGGACAGGGCAGGTTCAGAGCCACTGTGCATAGGGTTGGTATGCGTCTCAGTCAATTCAATGGCACATAACAACAACAACATATAAAGATATAAAGGATAGGTAATCTCCCATTTGATTTACACCATCTGAAAACCTGGCTGGAGGGTCAGTTGTGGGTCTATTCCAATTCAGTAGTACACAACAATATAAAAAAAAAACACTGAAAACCACAAAACCCTACCTACAATAAAAAACAAGGGGTTGATCAGCTTACTATCTCTAAAATAAAGACTCAGAGAAGTACACAAGAAACAGTCAACAGCAATGATACAGGCAGAGACAAGCTGAACAGATGACGGTGAAAAGACAGTACTTGCGTGAATATGCATCTACACTGACACTCATATGCCCTGAATACACACGTATGTGCATACGGAGTCAGCAGGAGGGCACGGCTTTGTAAACTTCCTAGTCATGAACAATGTGATGGAATGGATTACTCCTTCTGTGGCTTTGAGAATGTAGTCTTGGAAGGATATCAGCTTCAACTAACATAACAAAGATAATGGGCTACACTTTGGTGAGTGGTCACTGGGCTCTTAAAGCTTGTAAACAGTCATCTAAGGTGCAACTACTGGTCTTTCTCTGTCCAGAACAAAGAAGAAAAGCAAAGATGTAATCAGACAGTCCAGAGGACTAAAGGAACAGGCAGACTTCAATTTCCTTCACCCTGAGACCACAGAACTCAATGGTGCACCATTACCATAGCTGAAACACTCCAGATGGAATCCCAGAAAGTCCTTGATAAACTGGGGGAAAATGTGGCACAAAACTCAAATATATTAAAAAGGCTGGGCTTGCTGGTCTGATAAGAGTCTGGAGGAACCTGTGATACGACGGCCCTTAGCACTCACTGAATGTGGACGAAATCTCATCCCCCCCATGGCGCAATTTTCAGCCAGACATTAGACAGACCTACATGCTGGTCTGTAACACCACGGGAGCACTCAATCCTTGACATAACCAGCCATTTAAGGTCAAAAGAACAGCATCTGTCCAAGGATAAAGCCAGGAAGTGGTAGGATAGATGATTAATGAAAATAAAAATTAAAGGTAGTAAGTAGGGAGAGTGTGATTATATGATAGGTATTATAATTAATGTTATAAAACAAAATATATATGAAAAATTGAATGAAAAACCAAACTGCTTTGTAAACTTTCACTCAAATTATAAAAAACTATAGTAAAAAGTCCCAACATTACAAGAAACCAGAAATTATTAGATGTCATCAAATCCAGTATGACTCACAGTGACTCTCTCAAGAACACATCTGTACCCTGTCCTACTCCCTGCCATCTTCGCAATCTCCAAAACACTCAAGCTCATCGCTGTGGTCACCACCTGGTGGAGGGTCTTCTTCTTTCCCATCCCTCCACCTCTCCAAGCGTAATGTCCCCTCCCAGGAATAACCTCTCCTAGCAGCAATCCCAAAGGTATGTGATAGGATGCTTCACCATCTTTGCCTCCAAGTAGCACTCCGGCTGCACCTTCTTCTCTAAGAAATCAAAAGACACTAACATATATGGGAGAAAATACTTAGCTCAAGAAGAAGAGTTAAGGTTACTAAAAGTGACTTACAGTTACAATGAAATCCTAATCTAGATCCCATCTCATTCTTCAAAAGAGATGGAGAGACTAAGCACCAATTTATACAGAAAGGAAAGAGATTGTGGATAAGCAAAGCACTGCTGAAGAAAAAAGGGTGGGAGGTCTTACATGGCCACCAGAGTCAGAAGAGCCTGGTACAGGTGGAAAGACAAAGACCAATAGAACTGAGAACCCTGAGTGAATCCACCCACTTATGGACCTTCATCTTTGACAATGGAGCTGAAATTCATCAAGTGAGGAAAAGATACCTTTGTAACAAATGGTACTGGCAAACTAGCTATCTACAGAAAATTAAAACTAGTATTTCATTGTTGTTGTTGTTATGTACCGTTGAATTGCCTGCGACTCATAGTGATCCTATGTACAACAGCCCTAAACTCCGCCCTATCCTGTGCCAATCTCACCATCTCCAACACACCTCCCCTGTTATTACCCCAGTCACTGAATCAATCCATCTCATCGAGGGTCTTCCTCTCCTGAGCTGTCCCTCCACCCTCCCAAGCATGATGTCCCTCTCCAAGGACTGGTCCCTCCTTGCAACATATCCAAAGTATGTTAGACGAAGCTTCAGAATCCTTGCCTCCAAGGAGCAGCCCAGCTTCACCCTCTCCAGACAAACCTGTTCGTTTTCCTAGCATTCCATAGTATATTCAATACTCTTCTCCAACACCACAGCTCAAAGGCATCAATTCTCCTTCTATCATCCAGCTCTCGATGCATAGCAAGTGACTGCAAAGATCATTCACTCCTTAGAATTACCAAAACAAAATTTAATTACATAAGATCAAAAAGGTAACATCTGCCTAGAAAGCTCAGAAGGCAGGAAGGAAAATGAGAAACACAGGTTACAAGTCAGGAGAGTGTGATTACATTGTGAGTATTTTAATAAAACAAAGTATGTTTGAATGGTCAAATGGAAAACCAATTTGCTTCATAAAACATCAATCACAATGACACAAAAAACAAACAGGGGGGGAAAAGAAATTCGAGACCTGATCAAGTCTGTAGGACTAGTCAAAGAATTAAACAGGTGAGAGGTATTAGCCAATTTACTAGGCTTCTTTTACTCATTTACTGCCCAAATGAGGAATGAGAAGAGTCCAAAGTACAGTGTTATCTATGGCAAGACAGCTGGGTTGTAAGCCTTCAACTGTACATATGTAACACTGCAGAATGATCTGAAGAACAATCTTTCTCACTGTGAGATAACAAATAGCCAAGAACTTAAGATTCTGAAATTCTCATTTTCATTAATCCTAAATTAAGGGATCTGGGGTCTTCACGTTGTTTACATCATGCCCACACCAATACCCCATAGAAAGTAGAAAATTACAAAATGGTCTGGGGTTCTCACTCAATTGGTAAACAGGGAAAACAGAATCAAAATAGTTACACAAAATAAATCTCTGAAAAATGAAACAATGTGGCAAAATATGAACTGGCAGCTAATGGTTAAAAAGTAAATGATGCTTATAATTTTTTAAACTTTATTGTGAGTTTAATTTTCAGAAAAAGTGAAAAAGGAACATACATCATCTTTGTCTGATAAATACTAAAAAAAGAGAGAAGGAATTGCGAGGTCAGAGAATTTACAGAAAATACTGCCAAACTCTCTGTAACTGGCTATCTAACCATCCCCACCAACACCTGTGATATTTATAAAACATTTTTTTTTTAAATCTGGAGACGTGAAGCAAATATAGAAAAATGTTAGATGGAATCACGTTTGCCTCCTACTTTTCTGTGTGCCTTTTCCTTTAAAAGATAAATGGCATGAAAAGCGGAGTATGAACAGATCAGATTGAAAAGGTACAGCAGCTACTGTTCAATCTAAATGACCATTCTAGAGTCATTTCCTTCTCTGCAGCTGGCTGATGTCTCCTGCCTGCACCTAATTAATTGGAGACCTCATCAAAATTGAGGATCACAACCAATCCCAGGTACTAGACAGAATCTCAACTTTGTCTTTCTAAACTACAAACCGGTACAAGCTGGAAGCAAAGATGCTGCAGCAATGATTACTCTGAGAAGCAGGGGCACCCCCTCCCCACCACAATCCACCCGATTAGGCAACATACCCGGGAGTACTGCAGCTTGTCCACAATGTCATCACTAATAAGAGGGATTAATCCTGTAAGACACAAAAGCATTTTAAATAAGGTCAACAATCAAGCTCAAAGAACCTACAATGCCCCCTGGAGGTGATGTGGAGAAGGGAGGCTTCCTTCCCTGAGATTGGCAGGGCCCCCAAATTCAGCACGTACCAAGTCTGTGAGCAATGAACTCATCGTGAAGGACTGAGGAGTTGGCGTCAATCTGTACCCAGTCGATGGCTAAAACAGGAGGAAGCAGAGATATAGTTTAGTCACCAAATTCATCTAACGTCTTAGAGCAGTGGTTTGAGAGACCTAGGAATCGGATTAAGCCATAGATGAAGGGGTTCTGTTATTAGTAAGAGAATGTCGTGTGTGTGTGTGTGTGTGTGTGTGTGTGTGTGTGTGTGTACCATGTTTCTCTGAAGGGGTTCTGTTATTAGTAAGAGAATGTCAAGTGTGTGTGTGTGTGTGTGTGTGTGTGTGTGTGTGTGTGTGTATACCATGTTTCTCTGAGCAGAATATTTCCAGGAGAACCACTTAAGTCCATGAACACAAAATCCAAGAAAATGGCTATGTGAAATGCCAAATCTATGGCCTTTATCTCATTTTATTATGTAATGACCAGATCACTTAATTTAGTACTCCATTACCATTCAATTCACTGATGTTTATTGAATTCTTTTTCTAGGCAAGGCAAACTAAGCAAAAATCTAATCTCTACTAGCAGTCACCTAGTAGGAGCGGGAAGGACTGTATAAATTTTCACACCCACTCGACTTAAAACACATATGGACTCCTACATAATCACACTTTACCAGTTAAAACTGGAAGTCAAATGTCAAACACCTCTGACACTTGGAGGTCCAGAGAGGCAAGACACAGACCCCCTCAATCAGCTTCATTCTTGGAGGCTTTCTACTACTTCCCCAAGCCAAAGTAATCCAATCCAGTCACTGACTCACTTAAGTTCCATGGCCTTCTGCCTCTCTACTCCCTCCGCCTGCACTCCCATCCCTTTAATCTCTGATACTTCCACACCAAGCCCTGCTTGATTTCCATGATACAAACACAATCACTTCCTTTCTCAGAGCTCCTCTCTCACCAAACCGTCTGGACTTCCCTTAAGACATCTGGCACGTTACGCCTAATCTTTTATTTGCAATTCCTTGAGGGAGGGTCTTGAAATTTCTTTATATTCCCAGCTGAGGCCTGGACTTCCACAATTCCTCAGTATTACATGGACAATCATGGACAAAGTGTCATTTAGACACAGAACGTACGTTAGGGCTGTATCATAAAGTTCAACTCCCTCATTTAACTCTTGTTGCCAAAAGACATGGAGTGATTAAGCAGAGAGAGGACCAGATTTCAAATTCTGACTTGAAGAGGTGATGGAGGGGCAGCAGATAAGCAACAGTATTTTCCTAGGCCTGTTTATTTCCCTAAACCACTCAATACATATCTGCGACTTGTATTTCTTTTGTTATAACTCAAGTTCAATTCTTATTTATAATATACTTGTTAATATGTAAAATAGCTAAAGAAGCATGGCTGGATCCAGACAAGAAATAGTCTCCTTATCACCTCACTTTCAAGGGCTTTTAAGCATTGGAACAATGTTTCTCTTTAACTACTAAAGTCTACTTGTATTAGTGTAATCTGTGAATTCATTTCTGGTCCAGGCTGTGAGCCCGACGTGCCAAAATCCAAACAGCAACCCTGCCAAGTTTGCAAGACTGGAAATGTTTATGGAAGCAGACTGTCAAATCTTTCTCTCAAGGCACAGTACGGTGGGTTTGAATGGCTAACCTTTCAAGTAGCAGCAAGGTGTTTAACCACTGTGCCATCAGGGCGCCTCTCTCTGAGACAGACATATCGTTTTGCACCAGTTTCTACTCTCAGCATTTAACCTGGCACTTATGTGCACCATAAGCGCCAGTGAAGAGTAACACACACAAAACACGCATCTACTAGGATTGAGCACTCACTACATGCAGGGCAGTTAATACAGATCAGCTCACTTAATCCTAAATATTACTCTGAAAAGCATTATTACAAACGAGGAAAACCTGCAACATACATGCCAAGTTAATGAATTTGTCCCCTGAAAGTCCTCTGAGCCGATGCATGGACGTGTGCAGAGCCAGCGCAGTAACCAGCAGTGGCTGCCGGACCACGGATACGTGGCTTTGACAAGTAGCCAAGATTTGCAGTTTTCTCTGCAATCCATATATTCCTCATTCACACTGCCCAAAAACTGGAGGCAGGAGGAGCGGGGACGGGGTAAGGAGTGGGGTTTGACAGAAGGAGAAGCACTGGTCGCCCAGGCAATAGAGGCGGGGGTCGCTTACCTATGATGGGCACTTCAGCGATGAAGACCCTCCGAATAGAATTGGCCACCCTGAGGGATGAAAACCAAGCGAGGTGAGGGCCCCGCTCCCTTAACCGGCCGGCCCTACATCGGAGAGCTCCCCATGCCAAGCCCCTCGTCGTACTAGACGGGTAAATGCTGGAAGGAGCCACGTTCACCTCCACCCTCCCCCCCGCCCCCAGGCCCCGGCCCTATCCCGTCTTCTGCAGTCACGAGCCACCAGCTGCTTCCTCTGTGGCCTTACGCGAGGTCCGTGTTCTCGATGATAAACTTGACATTCTCGTCCGTAAGCTCCGTGATGCGCACAGTAGGTTGGTTGGCGTACGGCATTTCGCCGCTCCAGCAGTCCGACCTCTGCCGCTAGCTTCACTGCGCCGCCGCAGGAAGTCAGCCGCGACACTCCCACCCCGCCACTTCCGTTTCCGCCTTGGCAGAGACGTGCTCAGCGCGCCCCCCTGCGGCTTGGAGGTCTGGGCCGGCCGGCGAGTTGGTTCATCACTGGCGGTTTTGTAAAAGCAACTTGCCCAGTGGCCTGAGGCATTTGCAAACTACTCAAGGGGCTGCCATGAGTAGAACTGGATACAAAGTTTTGAAGGGTTGAAATGTACCAGGTTTCAACTCGGAAAATATTCTGGTAACAAAAATGTCATTTACCATTTGACTCAGCAGTCACACTTCTAAAAATCATCCTGCAGAAATATTTGAAAGACTGATACCTGGTTAACTAGCCAGATGTCTTTTCCAAGACATCCCTTGGAAAATTCATCTAGGGAAACCTTAGAAGGAATGAAGCAAATTGGTAAGCTCTGTAAGATTATCCTTTGGCAAAGACTATGGAATCGCTCAAATCCATGCCTTTGAATTGTGGGGCTGATGAAGAAGACTATTAATAATCTATTATCATGGATTGCCAAGAAAGCAAACAAATCTATCTTG
Organism: Elephantulus edwardii; assembly: GCF_000299155.1. Lineage (NCBI taxonomy): Eukaryota > Metazoa > Chordata > Mammalia > Macroscelidea > Macroscelididae > Elephantulus > Elephantulus edwardii. The sequence goes on along the minus strand of NW_006399951.1, from coordinate 5,387,442 downwards.
GCAAAATTACAGCCAGAATATTCCTTGGAGGTAAGGTTGGGGAGACTTCACCTCACGGGACCAGGGCGGGCCTAGAAAAGGGTCAGCTGCTTGTCAAAGTACACAGTCAGTGAAACGGGAAACTCTCAATGAGATGGACACAGCGACGGTAACCATGGGAAATTCGGAATAGCTACTACTTAACAGAGAAGAAAAGAATGACAGGTGTAGAAAAAGACCCTCTGGAAGGCCCAGGAGATCTAAAACCAACATCATGACTTCCTCGTCAAAACTCAGTTGACTTAAGGAGAAGAGAACAAAGCAGGGCCTCACTGACCAGCCTTGCAAAGGGAGCCCGGGCAGTGCAGAGACAGAGAACACGATGAAAGCTACAGACGCCTCATCGAAATGGCTAGCCGTGGCTCAGTGCGCAGACAGGAGCAGGTAAGGAACCCCACAGTCGGGGAGGGCTCCTGGCACATTTTTCTGATGGGGAGACGCAGATGAGATAGATGAGATGCAGAGTTGCTGTGATCACCCCCGCAGGTGACGATGTGGCGTGATCACAGTGCAGCCTCCCAGTCTCAAGCCTTTTCCACAATCATGCTGCTGCCATTATCCCCGTGGCTTATATAAAAACTAACTACACAACAGGAAATTGCTTCAAATATATTTATTGTTGTTTTTACAGATGCTAAATTGACTAATAATCCTGTAATGCAAATTGGTGTAATCCAACACCAGGCCTGGGATCACATCATGGGTCAAGAGCACCACTGCCCAGAAGGCAACAGTCTCAGATAAGGCAGCCCTCTGAGTGTTCCCAGGAGTTTGCATTGCAGGCCATTAGAGAAAAGAAGAGCTGAAAGGAACACCCCTGCAAGCAACTGAGGATGAACTGCCATCTTGTGGTGGTTTCAGACCTTGACGTGGGCTTGGGAGCCCCAGAGAGCATCTCTAGTAGGATCAAGATATCAAGGTTCCAATGGGACCCCAATGGGAACGTGCGGTGCTTCCGTGGCGTGAATGCTTGGACGAGTCCCAGTTTTTCAATCACACATCTGCAATGCGGAAAGGCATCAGGAAGTCTGGCCTGACATTAGAATCTGAAGAGGTGGCTCGATCTTAGGTGAGACCGGAAACCAAGTGTCCTGTGGCTTCCAAGTGGCTGTGAGAGGGACACAGGAGTCTTACAGTGTGTTCACATGAACATCCTGTATGTGGATGGCACATCTTATTTTCAAAGCCCTTTTAAATATAGCTCCTGGTCTTCCTCTGGGCACTCAGGCTGACACCCCTTCCTTTTCACCGGCGCTGGTTTAAGCCTGTCAAGTTCTTGAGCTGACACAAGAATAGAAACAGAGAGAGTGATGAGACCTTGTAGGAACCCAATGAGGAAAATGAGGATTTTCAAGGTGGTAGGCATAGGTATGATACAGAGTGCTGACAGACCAGAGCCCTGGGAAATGATCATTTTCCTTGCTGCCCCGTAAAACACAAAGAGATAGGGCATTTGGGACCAAGAAGCTGGGCAGCTGAACTACTACTGTCTTATGACTAGCTTTCTAGGTTAAGCGCATAAAACCCTATGCTGTTTTCAGCATCACATGTTTTTAAGTATCAAGTGTGCCTCCTAAGTATCGCAGGGTTGGGTCAGGTGGGCGTGAGAGAGGGTGAGCTGCTGATACTCACTGTCACCGCTGCACCCATGAGTCCTTGCACCAGGGCCTCTCCAGTAGACTTGACCTAGAAGAGGCAGAGTCAGGTTCTCTTAAGTCCTAACCCAAGTTCAAAGGAGGGGCAGGTAGGGTGAATGGCATCTACGAGCCACAACAGATGGGGTCAAGAGGGCCCTGGGTACGGAAAGAGTCATCTAAGGCTAACACAATGGTGATATGAGGAAGAAGCACTGGTGAGCTCCCAGGGAAGTCCCTCAGAACCACCAACTAAGGCTAGAAAGGAGCAAAAGAACAGATAGGTGACCAGCTGTGGCCTTAGGAAGACGGGTCCACCTCCTCAGGAAACCGCCCTACGGGCCAGCCCCAAACTACCTGCTTAGCAGTGTGGCCCATGTTCATCGCATCCTGAATCCGGTTTTCCAGGAAGTGCCAAGTGTCCTTGAAGTCTGGGGAGGAGTCCTGCATCATGACCAGCTCTGTGGTGTTGTAGATGCCGGCCAGCACAGCTCGACGGGTGTACCAGTTAAACTGCAAGAAAACCACCAGGGAGAGGGGAGGAACTGAGGAGCATTTTCCTCCAAGGCCACAGACACTCACGAGCCCCCTCCTCCCTGCTCCTTTCCCTTGCAGACACATAGGGTCCCCCCGGACAACATGAGCTGGACTATCCTTCTCTAACCTACTGGACAAAATGGGAGGAAATGAAAAGGCAAGTCAAATGCAAAGCTGCCAAGCGTATCCTCTGGGTGTTTCAGGTCTGAGATAAGGCTGGGACTTGGTTGTTCAGGAAGGCTCATAGGTTATCTCGCTACATGAAGCTCCCCTGGTATGCTGGGTAGATGGCCACAGCTCTGAAAGGGGAAGGCTCTGGAATCGGCTCCCTCTGACCAAACCTTGGCACACTCATCAGTAAGGTGCTAACTGGGTCAGCCCCTTCACGGGTCAGAATGCCTGGGGAGAATTGAGGGGTTCAAATCCCTTGACAACTTTGGGCTGCACTGGTAAAATGACTTTAAAGCACCAGCTCGGCTGCAGTGGTGTTTTATTCCTTTAATTTGTTTTCTAATTGCATTTTCCTGAGATCTCAGCTGGTGGTTGACTCCCACCAGGGTCAAGTTTATTAAAGCACTTTGTTACAACTATGGTGGGAGGATCTCAAACACTTGGTCTTCACCACAACATGAGTTCTCCCACCCCTCGTCTCCTAGATCCCACAATGCACCATCACACAATCATTTCTTTTATGAAGGAATATATTTCATTTCTTCATTTCCTCCAAGAAAGATAACAGAATTAACAAGTCATTATTTTTTCTGGTGTCTGTTTGAAAGAACCCACTGATCCATTAGCAAAGTAGGGTTAGGAGGAAGGAAGTTTCTTTTTAAGGAAAAGGGTGTTTTTGTGGCATCACCTTTTTAAAATCTGCGTTAGCAAAGACACCTAGGGAGAAGTTCTGCTGCAGAATCTTAGGTGTGAGGGCAGAAGTGGTTGTGAAGAGGCAGCCCAATCACAAATTGTTCTGAGTCCTGTGGCACCACTGTCGGCTAGAAAGACTGATCAGTGACTTGTGGCTAGAATGCTGGTCTCCGAACTCGACTTTGACTGAGAGACCTTGCCTCCTTTCAAAAATGGAAATGATGCTGCAGCCCCCCGGAAGGGACTTATCGTCTGTAAAATTCACGAGTTTCCTGAAGGAATGCTCAGCTCAGGGCAGAGTAAGGACTTCTGTAACCTAAGGCTCTCCGAATAGAGAAGGCACTCACATCTGTGGACTGGTCCCCAGCGTAATGCCACATGTCGTCCACCATGCTTGTGAGCAGGTTCAGGCTGGGCGGGATGTTGTGAGGAAGCAGGAGGATGCTGAGTGCCTGTGAAGAGAATGACAGGAGAACAGGTACTGCACACAGGTAGCCAGAGAGCACACATGGCGGGTGGGTCACCTCCTTACAGAGGAGTCTGTCCGGTTTCTGTTCTCTGAGCCCACCATCTCCACCCACTGACACAAGCTCTTGACAACTAACAACAATGGCTACAGCTGATGGGCATCAGGGGCAGGTGCCTGCCCTAACCTGGCCCAATCGGACTCTCTATCCTTGGCATTTGGAAATAGGACTGTGGTACTGAGAGTGAAGACGAGGGAGGGACTAAATTCTGTATCAGAAACAAACAAGAAACAAGCAGAGATAGGAGGGGACTCTGGGCTTTTCCAAGTTCAAATTCTAGGCTGCCCTTCAAGCTCTCAACATTGCTGCCCTTGATGTACCACTACAATTCCATGATAAATTCTTCTCCTTTTTAATGCTAAGTGAGCTCAAGTTGATTTGTTATCTGTAACCAAAACATCTTTGACTAATATAAGTGATGGCACTGCCCAGAGATCCCTAGCGGACACCAGCTCCTCCTGACCCAACAGTGCAACATCTTTCCAGGTTTACTAACTCTAAAACCCACAGACCATGCCTGTTGGTCTGAAAGTTGGTCAGAAAGGTCGTGGCACTTTCTCTGCGAAGTAGCCCAAAAACAAATGCCATGTTGAGTCAAAAAAGCTGATCAGGCCCTAATTCCTGTATTCTCATTGCTTCAATAGCAAGGTGAATTACTGAGAGAATGAGTTTAGGCCAGGGCTGAAAATCAAGTGAGGCAAGCAGAGGCGCAGGTCAGGACCAGTTCTTGGCTGGACTTCTCGGACAACCTGCATGGCATTAGGTGCACAGAGGTGTTCTGATTTCTGTCAGCTGACTGACTGGCACTGCAAATTTATAGATTCTCTCCATTTTCCCACTACAGGAAAGTCGGAAGATCTCTGAGTGTCTCCTATTTCCGAGGTGCTTTGCCTTCACACTTTCTGAACTGAGAAAATGGCCCAGCCACTAGAAACAGTCTTTGCTGCTAATACTGCTGCTCTGGGGCCTGGGTTAAGACTCTGTACCCGAGGCCAGTGTTCAATGTACGGGATCAGCATTCTCAGTCTGGTTTCCACTGCATCCCTCAGGAACTGATCTGTCTTCCTCTTCCTGGAAGAGGGAAAAGAAAAGAGTGTGTCTCTTGGTCAAGCGTATGAGCTCCGTTCTCCCAGCACTTACTCAGCCCTCGGTGGAGATCCCAGCAGTGATGAAGGGTGTCTGACTACAGTCGTTAGAGACAGGGGCAGGGATGGGATGGGGGCCTGGCTTCAATCTCATCAAAGCAGCAGGGCTGTTCAATGCTACTCTCTTCAGGCTCTGCCTCCTGGGGACCTGGGCCCCCAATTCTTAGCTGCCACTCTAAGTAATAACATCACAGAACTCACTCTGCCTGGCCCAGCTGCACCAGCTTCTGCTCCTCTTCCAGCGCGCGGGTGAGCCGAGCATTGCACTGGGTCACAAAGTGCAGGATCAGCTCACTGCCATCATTCCCAAACATGCTGGCTGCCGCGCTGGAGAGACCCAGAGACTACGGAAGGAGAGAGGAAACAAACAAGCGGTGAGCAAGTGCAGTGGGCATCGGGTGCCCATTCACCACCGTGCCCTCCTCTTCCGGATCCAGGCTGGGGGAGCCGGAGTGTACGGTGACTAACTCAGAGATGGCATGTGCCATGTCCGGGCCTTGAGAGTCTGCCTCACAACTTCTGACGGCACCAACAGGGAAGGGGTGCTCAGCGGCTGGGCCGCTGCGCCATTTTCAGTCCATCCCTTCGGAGAATGAAGCTCACAGGGAGGAAGGCACACACAGGTGACGAGAGTTCTCAGAAGTTCAGATGAGCTAAGGACACTGTGACAGAACGACTTTCAGACTTCTTGGTTATTGTTGTTGTTATGTGCCATCAGGTATGACCACTAGTGACCCTATGAACTCTGTCCTATCCTGCGCCGTCCTCACCATCTCAGACATACTTGATTGAGCCCTTTGCTGTGGTCCAAACACTTCCTCTCTTGCTCAACGCAGCTGAGCTGAATTTCTGGCAGACCTGGGCAATCTAAAGAGTATTAAAGGAGGCAGCAAAGAGGCTGGGAAGAGAGAGGAACTTATTGGGAATTCTTCACACTTTCTGACCAATCCACCTAACCTCAATCTCTTGGAAACTGGGTTTCTCTCTGTTAAAGACCAAATGATAACCAGGTTTTCTTAAGGAGTCCTCGAGAGGTTAACAAAGCTGAAAGCTTCCCTTGATGTTCCTGACACAGGGCAAACCCTGAGGTCACCAAAAGCAGAACTCTGCTAGCCACGGGGGTGGTGTAGGAAGACAGCACAAGCAAAAAGCAAACAGAACTGCTCCTTGTTGAAGGCATCCTGGTGAAACAATGGCTACGTGAAAGGCTGGCAGTTCAGATCCACCCTATGGCTCTGTAGGATAAAACCCTGGTGATCTTTTGGAAAGACTGCAGCCTAGAACACATGTAAGGCAGTATTACTCTGTCACGTATGGTTACCACGAGTCAAAATTGACTTGACGGCTTCTAACAATAAACACAACACCCACTTTTGGGAGTGGAGAACCCACCTCTGCTTTGAAAGAAGAGGGCGGCCTTTTCCAGAGGGCAATTTGGCAAAATTAGGAACCACAGGAAGCTGCAGGAGCAAACCTAAGAACAGGCACCTTGCTTGGTGCATTTATCTATTATCTCCATTTCACAGATGAGACATATACTGGGTCTAATATATACATATGTAAAAAGACTCTGAACAAAACACGTATAGTTTCTGGGCCTATTATGAAGTTACTGCTCCTCAGATCCAAACGTGCTCTTCTGCCCTCCACTTTCTGGTGCAGAGGCTGGGACTCTGCAAACCACACTCCTGGTTCTAGGTTAGGGTCTGCCAATTGTTGTTGCTGTTAGGTGCCATCGAGTCAAGTACAACTCACAGCAACCCTACGAACAGACCTGAACCCTGTCTGATCCGGCCCCTGGGGTCTGTCCGTCAGTAGGGTTAATAAAAGAGGCTCCAAGGAAGCAAGGTATCCCCTGTCTGCCTCAGCAGAGCACACGCCTCCTGGGGGCAGCTGTTCCATCCCACAGGAGCAATGAATCCAGCCCATGGTTTCCCCAACAGCCCAAGAACCAAGCTCATCAAGCTCCCCACCCTCTCTCACCACGCCTTCACCAGCACCAGGGATCAGAGTCCCCTCTCAGAGACCTGGTATCATCAGTCCAGGATCAGACGGGTAGCCTCTCTCCTTCAGAGACCAGTGTTTGCGCTCCTGCGGGACTCTGCTGAATGTCTAGATGCCATTATTCTCTTTTCTTTGTTCCCTTAGCTCTGAAGATACGAGCTGTTTACTGCAGCTGCAGCTCCCTCCACCTTACCTTAAGACCTTCCACTACCTGGTTACCTACTTTGCACCTTTTTAGCAATTCTTTATACTACCTTCCCTCTCTTCAAACAGCTAGTCTGGTTTCTGCCTCCTGACCAGAACCTGACTGATACACTCCCTGAGAAAACCATTCCACTTGTTAGAATCTTTCCTAAAAACAAATTGATACAGTATTTGGGAAAAATGCTCTGTAGATTTGTACCATCACCACAATATTTAAAAATCTAACTGGTCCTTGGAGAGGGACATCATGTTTGGGAGAGTGGAGGGGCGGTGCAGGAGAGGAAGACCCTCTATGAGGTGGACTGACTCAGTGACTGGGGTAATCGGGATGGGTGTGTTGGAGACAATGCGATTGGCACAGGATAGAGCAGGGTTTAGGGCTGTAGTACATAGGGTCGCTATGAGTCGCAAGCAACTCGACGGCACATAACAACAATAACAACCAGAACCATGCTCAACACCCTTGTTTTATAATTTTAAAAAACTCAAAATATCCTCCATTATTTATGAATGAATGACAAGTATATATAATAAGTATTACGTAGTCATTAGAGATGAAGATATACAGAGTTGAGAGAAAAGGAAAAAGCAGAGGGTTACAGAACATTTCGAAGAATCAGATTTTCCAAGCAGTATTATTACATTAATGTAAACCTGCATGTATCAGTTAACCAAAAGCAGCAGTCTGTTCCCACACAGGAGGAAAAGCTGACTGTGGGTCTTAGTGGGAAACAGTAAGTCGTGCTGCCTGAGTTGCACCTTCCCGGAGGCTTTCAAACACCAAATCTCATAGATTCTATGAGGCGCATAGCTTTTATTTTGATCTTAAGTCATCAGTGTGAGTTGTCAGAGATGATGCATCAGACTACTAGGTAGTCTTTTTTCTTCTCTTAGCGATACTAGTACGTCTTACAACCTCCGGCACCTTAGAGTGAGTGAAATAGGGAAATTTTGAACACAGGCAAATTAAGGCCTAATGGACTGTCTGGAGAACCCAACTCCCAAGAAACTTCACAGTACACATTTCTTTTACCTTATTAATAATAAACTATTCCATTCTATTGGGAAAAGCAGACCAGACAAAGAAATTGAAAACAGAAAATCTGGGGAGCTCTGGTGGCCTAGTGGCAAGAAGCTGCAACTACAATCCCAGAGGTGCACGGTTCGAATCCGCCAGATGCTCTGCCGGGGAAGGAGGGGCAATCTCCTCCTGTACCAGTCAGATCTGATTTGACGGTACACGCACACAAAAATAATAAAAAAAAACCACACACACAAAAAACAGAAAATCTTGGAGCCTCAAGGGGCTTAGAGCTGAGCTTGAAAGAGGTCCCCTGTTCTACTTGGTGCAAGCCCTGGTGCCTGACCTTGGGCTTGAAAGAGACCCCTGCTGTGCCTGGTGCAAACCCCCTCGACTGACCTTGGGCTTGAAGGATGCTCCCAGCTCCACCTGTTGCAGTACAAATCCCCTTGCCTAACCTTGGGCTTGAAGGAGGCCCCCTGCTGTGCCTGGTGCAAGCTCCCCTGCCTGACCCTGGGCTTGAAGAAGCCCCCCTGCCTGACCCTGCGCTTGAAGGAGGCCCCCTGCTCTGGCTGGTGCAAGCCCCCCTGCCTGACCCTGGGCTTGAAGGAGGCCCCCTGCTCTGGCTGGGGCAAGCCCCCCAGCCTGACCTGGGCTTGAAGAAGCCCCCCTGCCTGACCCTGGGCTTGAAGGAGGGCCCCTGCTCTGGCTGGGGCAAGCCCCCCTGCCTGACCCTGGGCTTGAAGGAGGCCCCCTGCTCTGGCTGGGGCAAGCCCCCCTGCCTG
>NW_006399951.1:5365902-5378582 GCF_000299155.1 Elephantulus edwardii | reverse complement strand
GGCAAGCCCCCCTGCCTGACCCTGGGCTTGAAGGAGGCCCCCTGCTCTGGCTGGGGCAAGCCCCCCTGCCTGACCCTGGGCTTGAAGGAGGCCCCTGCTCTGGCTGGTACAAGGCCCCCTGCCTGACCTTGGTCAGGTTGCTCCGCCCCCTAGACACACCCGTGCTCCTTCTGCAATGGCCTCTGCAGTCCACCCGTGGGCAGGCACGAACTCCAGGGCTGCCGTCAAGATGCGGTCCTGCAGCTGCTCCTCACTCTCCTGATCCTCCTCCTCCTCGCCACCTTGGTCTGTGTACCTGAGACCCAAATACAAGAGACATGAGGACAGAGCCGAGCACACCTCATTTCATGCCCACATCTGCCATGCAAAGTGGGCCTGACCCCCAAGTACGGACCCTCGCTTTTCGAAGCACATTTTTATGTGACGTTTTAATGCCAACAGGAAAAAAAGGTATCATCCTTCCCCTCTCTTACAGTCACCGAGTAAGGATCTAGTGGTCAGCAAGGCGTGTGCTATAAAAGCAAATGCTTCCAGGACATTGTGGGATGCCATCAAGTCAATTATGCCTCACGGGCCCCCTACATGACCCTACCCCACACCACAGAGTTTCCTGAGGCTGTACTCTTTACAGAAGACCACCTGCACTTTCTCCTTTGGAGCAGCTGGTGGGTACAACCAGCAAATTATTCTGTTACCAGCTGAGCGATTAAGTCCCCCAGGGTTCCTAAACACTGCCACAGCACCGCGGATTTCTCCACTTAGAGCTCGTACTGTACTGAGCTTACTCAGGTTCTTCGACCTTTATTTGCACCCAGTGGTATGGAGGCAGGCATTGTTCACAGTATTTACAGGGCGTGCACTTTGCCACGCGTAGATGTCCTCAAGTCAATGGATTTTGGCTCCTGCTAACTCCATTCGACACAGCAGCACTGTAATCTTTATGGGAGCAGATTGCCAGTCCTTTCTTCCTCACAGCCACTGGGTGAGCTGAACCACCAAGCTTTTGGCCAGCAGCCAGGCCCTTCACCATTGTGGCCGGCAGACTCATCTGGCATGCAGTGGATTCTCAAAAACTATTTGTTAAAGTGAAATAAAAGGTACTTTAATCAGGCTACCAGATAAATGACCATAAGCGCCAATTTCAAGTCTAGAGAAGTTTCTTAGTGACAACATTGAGAAGGGAAAAAAAGAGCAAACAGAAATAGAAGTTGTTTTTACCTCTGGGGGTTAGTTTGCTCCCACCCACGAATCAGAATGTTAAATGTGCATTTCCTTTGACTTGGTGCTTGGTGCTCCCTGCTCTAAGATTACTGTTCTTTTTTATTCCCATAAAACCACTGCCACCGAGTCAATGCTGACTGACGGTGGTGACCTGACAGGACAGAGCAGAACTATCCCATGGGGTTCCCAATGCTGCACATATTTGTACTACATTTTTCTCCTGGCTTGTGGGTTCAGACCCGCCCTTTGGGTTGGAGGTCAAGAAGCACTTTAACCACTGCACCTCCCCTAAAGACCCGTCAGAGAAAGATGGAAGCAATACACTGTGATACAGCTGTTGGCAAAATATTCTACCAAACAAAACCCAAGCCCATGGCCATGGATAGATTCAACTCTTGGCAGCCCGCCATCGCCTCTGAGGCTGTAAATCTTCGCAGGATGCTGCCTGACTTTCTCCTGCAGAGCAGCTGGTGGACTCCAACTGCTGAACTTTCTATTAGCAGACTGATACGGCATACATTGTGCCCCTAAGGGCCCTAGGACGTTATACAGCCATTAAAATAATGCAGACTTTGAGAGATGCTTCAAAATGTACTGATGGATGAAAATAACACTATAACCAAACACAACCCAAACACCCCACCAGTTTCTGGAACAGTGTGTATAGTGTATAATAAAAGCAATCATTCTTTGTGCACATAAATTTATATATGAAACATGCATAGAGAAACATCTAACATGTCATTCAACAAAATATTCAGGGTTTATACGGATGTGTGATTTCTACTAATTTTTCAAATTTTCTTGTTCTTAAGTTCTATAAGAAAGAGATTTAAAAAAAAAAATCAAATTCAGCCTTAAAAACGATGGAAAGGGAGAAGGAGGGATGGAGTAGAGAGAAAGGACTAGAAATATCGAAGCATGAAAAACGGCCCAGAAACGGGGGAACTAGGTCTGGTGCTCGCTTACCTGGGGGGTGAACGTAGAGACTCTGCACTAGGTTCTTCTGCTCCCTGAGTCTCAGAGTGTTGCTGCGAGGAAGGCAACGGAGGAGTTCGCTGCTTCTGCTCATTTGAGGACCTCAGCCGCATTGCTGACGCATGGAAGGTGCATGGCAGGAGAGGTGGTGGCAGGCGGGACACTGAAACAGAAACCAGGCTGGTCAGTGAGGGACACTTACCAGAGAACCTTTGAGACTCAGAGGCCGCAGGGCACTCGAGATGGGGAGGAGGGGAGAAAGCAATGTGGGGGCAAAAGTTGTGAGGACTTGGTCTCTAGACCTATTTCTACTATTTACTAGCTATGAGGTAATAGGCAAACCACTTTCTTCAATATACATGATTTTAAAACAAGCAAATAATCCTTACACAATGGGAAGATCTGAGCACTGATTTCTCGGCCACTTTTATCTTGACAGGTTCTAATCACTAGCTGCTTTTGCACCTGCAACACTCTATTTTCTTTACAAAAGGGCTTTCCAATTGTTATTTTCTTTCCCAATATTATATTGCAAAAAATTTGAAACATGGTGGGGATTGTATACCAATGAACAAATTTTTCTTTTGCTTTTCAAAGAGAAGAGCGAACTGGGCGGGAGGGGTGGGCAGGGAGAAAAATGCAACATGAATGAATGGGAATCCAAAATCTCTGTAAATGTTAATTAAAATTAATAAAATAAAAATAATTTCAAACACACAAACAGAAAGAATTGTGGAATGGATACCTACATGCCATCTACACTTCACATCCTCATAACATCCTTCATCTTATTTTCCTTATGTTTTTTGTTATACCTCTCAGTGTTCTTCAGCCCTAAATACTTAGGCACATCATTAACCAGAGTTCTGTAATTTTTAGACTTGTTTTATTGAGGTGGTATTTACATATATTTCTCAGCTCTTAAGCATGCCATTTTATTAGTTTTAACAAAAGTACTCACTTGTGTTATCTCTAATACCTCTCTAGATAAAGCATCACCCAGAAAGTTCTCTCATGCTCTCTCTACACAGGATTCACTACACACGGTTTGAAAATTTTTCATCCTAGATTAGAAGGAGAATTGATGCCTTTGAGTTCTGGTGCTGGAGAAGAGTACTGAGAGTACCATGGACTGCTAGGAAAACAAACAGATTCATCCTGGAAAGGGTTAAACCGGGTGGCTCCTTGGAGGCAAGGATTCTGAGGCTCTGTCTAACATACTTTGGACATGTTGTGAGGAGAGACCGGTCCTTGGAGAAGGACATCAGGCTTGGGAGGGAGGAGGGACAGTGCAGGAGGGGAAGGCCCTCTCTGAGGTGGATTGATTCAGTGACTGGGGAATTGGGATGGGTGTGTCAGAGACAGTGCGATTGGCACAGGACAGAGCAGAGTGTAGGGCTGTTGTACATAGGGTCGCTATGAGTCGCGACTCGATGGCACATAACAACAACAGCAGCAGCTCAGAATTTCACGGAAATGCAACCTTACAGTTTGTATTTTTCCGGTGTAAAAATGATTTCACTTATATTTTAAGATTGACCCCTCACTCACTGCCATCATTGTTAGCTGCCTTTGACTATGACCCACAGTGGCCCTATGAACACGGATCTGAACCCTGTCCTATCCTGTCCATCCTCTCACTTCCTGACTCACCAGAGCCCACTGCTGCAGCCACTGAATCAATCCACCTGGTTGAGTCTCTTCCTCTTTCACCGACCTTCCACTTTACCAGGCATGAAGTTCCTCCTTCCTAGCAACGTGCCTAAAGTCATCCCTGCCTCCAAGGAGCACTCTGGCTGCACTTTCTCCAAGACATATTTGTTTGTTCTTTTGGTAGTCCATGGGACTATATTCAGTACTCCAACGCCACAGCTCAAAAGCATCAATTCTTCTGGACAACTGATTCATCCTTATTCATTGTCCAGCTTTCAGATGCATAGCAAGCAGAAAGACCACAACATGAATCGGGTGCACTGCCGTTGAGTCAGAGCCAACTCATAGCTGACCCTCCAGTGGGTTTTCAGAGGCAGTAAATTACACAAGAGGAGACTGCTCATCTTCCTCCATCGGAGTTCCTGGTGGATTCAAACCCACTGCCTTTAGATTTATAGCACAACTCCCTACAGACTACACCGCCAGCGTTCCCTAAATCGATCCCCATTTTGTGTAAATCAGCAGATCAAGTAAATCCATAGATCTAGAGATACTCCAAGAAGTGGGAGAAAAGACCTGGCAATCTGCTTCTGTGAAAAAATGACTAATAAACGCTGTGGGGCCACTCTCTGTCACACAGGCTCGTAGTCACAAGTGACTTGGTAGCAAACAGGTATTTTATTAAGTCCCTGAGTTGCAAAAAGTTAGTACTAGTTTCCTAACCTAGAAGCTGGTGATTGACACCCAGCTAGCACCACTCTGTAGACCTGGAAAAAGTGCCTCCATAAAGATTACAGGCAGGAAAATGCTAGAGTGGTTGGACTAACACCGGGTCATTGTTAGGATTATTGAATTCAACTGGACAGCATCACGGGTTTTGACTGGTTGTTGGATTTTTTTAAAAAAAATGTTCCATTAAGAAATACCATTCTTTTTGGCAGACACCTGATCTGCTTCAGATATTTTGAGACATGACTTTATTAAAAACAGAGAAATGGGCTGGCTAAGGTTATAGGCATTACTTTTATCAAACATAAAACTTTGTATGAAACAACAAAACGAGTACTCATTTTTAAGCATCTATGGAATAACTCTGGTAATCATTTTTAAAAATTTTTTTATTTTATTATCTTTTGTGTATACCGCCAAAATGGATCTGACTTGTACAGGAGGAGATTGCTCCTTCTTCTCCAGCAGAGCATCTGGTGGATACGAACCACGTATCTCTGAGATTGCAGGGTAGCTTCTTGCCGCTAGGCCACCAGAGCTCCCTGTGGTAATAATGATTTTGAAAGGAAGGAACACAGAGTTGTTGTTGTTGTTATGTGCCGTCGAGTCACCTGCGACTCATAGCGACCCTATGTACAACAGCCCTAAACTCCACTCTGTCCTGTGCCAATCGCACTGTCTCTGACACTCCCATCCCGATCACCCCAGTCACTGAATCAATCCACCTCATAGAGGGCCTTCCTCTCCTGCGCCGTCCCTCCACCCTCTCAAGCATGATGTCCCTCTCCAAGGACCGGTCTCTCCTCACTACATGTCCAAAGTAAGTTAGACGGAGCCTCAGAATCCTTGCCTCCAAGGAGCCACCCGGTTTAACCCTCTCCAGGACAAATCTATTTGTTTTCCTAGCAGTCCATGGTATTCTCAGTACTCTTCTCCAGCACCACAGCTCAAAGGCATCAGTTCTCCTTCTATCCTCCTTGGTCATTGTCCAACTCTCTGATGCATAACAGGTGATTGCGAAGACCATGGCCTGTATCAGACGCACCTTAGTCTCCAGAGAGACACCACTGCTCTTCAGCACTTTGGAGAGGTCCCTAACAGCAGACTTTCCCATGGCAATGCGCCTTTTAATTTCCTGGCTGCTGGTGCCAAGACTGTTGACTATGGAGCCAAGCAAACTAAAGCTGTGTACAATCTCAGTCTCTTCACCATCCATCCTGATGCTGCCGATTGGTCCAGTGGTGAGAATCTTTGTCTTCTTGACATTGAGCCTCAATCCATATTGTAGGCGGCAGTCCTTGACACTCTGCAGCAGGTGCTTCAGGTCCTCCTCAGTTTCCACATAACGCAGATTGTTGATAAATCGTCCACCAATCCTGACCCCACATTACTCCTCATAGAACCCAGCCTCCCGGATAATCTGTTCTGCATATAGGTTGAAAAGGTATGGAGATAGGATGCATCCCTGGCGTACGCCCTTCCCAATTTTGAACCATGCAGTGTTCCCTTGCTCTGTTCTGACGACTGCCTCCTGGTCCAAGTATAAGTTTCGCATTAGAACGATCAAGTGTTCTGGGATTCCCATTCTTCTCAGAGTCAGCCACAGTTTGTTATGATCTACACAGTCAAATGCCTTTGCATCATTGACTTTCAGGAACACAGAGTAGTATGTGCAAAATATTTAAGTGTTGTTAGCTGTCATCAAGTAGACTACAACTCATAGCAATCCTACCAACAGATCTGCACCTTGCCCTATTCTTACCATCCTCATCATCTCAATCATACTCAAGCCCACTGGAGCAGTCAATACATCAAGATGTCAATCTATCTGTAGGTCTTCGTTTCTTTCTGATCCTCCACCTTTCCCAGCATGTCCCTCTCCAAGGATTGGTTCCTTTTGAGAAGATGCCCAAATAAGTGACACAAAGATTCACCACTGAGACAGAGTTGTTCTACTGGCAGTCCACAGGATGTTTTCTTTTCCAACATCACAGCTCAAAGGCATCTATTCTTCAGTTTTTCTCTATTCACTGTCTAACCATCAGAGGCATAGGAAGCAACCAAAAAGACCATGGCTTAAATCAGATGAACCTTAAACTGACATCCTTGTCGTTTGGCACTTTGGAGTGGTCCTTGACAGACCATTTTCCTAATGTAGCACGTCTTTTATTTTCCTGATGGCTGTGTCAATTGTGGATTCGAATGAAGTTAAACTCCTGACAACTTCAATCTTCTCGCCATCTATCATGATGCTGCCTATTGGTCCAGTCGTAAGGATTTTTGTTTTCTTGATGTGGAGATGTAACCTATGTTGAAGGCTGTAGTGTTTAATCTGCAGTAAGTGTTTCAAGTCCTCCTCACTTTCAGCAAGTAAGGTTTCTTCAGCTGCATAACACAGATTAATGGATGAGTCCTCCTTCAAACCTGATGTCTTATTCTCTCTCATATGTAGTCAGCTTCCCACATGTTCTGTTCAGCACACATACTGAACAGGTATGGAGAGAGGATGCAACTCTGAACACACACCTTTCTTGATTTTCAACTATGCAGTTCTCCTTTGCTCTATTTGGACAATTGATTCTTGTCTATACATATAGGTTTCACATGAGAACAATTATTCTCTGGGATGCCTACTTTCCCCCCAATGTTAGCCAAAATCTGTTATGATACACACAAATATCTTTGCATAATCAATAAACATAAGTAAAAAAAAAATCTCAAAAAAACCCATAAGTAAACATTTTTTTTAGTATTTTTTTGCCTTCATTCAACAGTTATTTGGCCATCCATATTTATGTATCTGTACCAAAAAAAGAGCAAATATTCACAAAATGTTGAAGGGAAGTCCCAAATTATAGACTTTTGGAACCACCCTGATCACAGGAAAGGGAAACATTTTTTTCATTAGTTATATATTTATGACAATGTGTAAATGAATCCTATTTAAGGGTAATACTGGTTTTTAGATGACAGTGATAAAAAGTTTTCTTTCAAAATTAACAATATTTTTTAAAAGTTTTAAATTAGAAAGAATTTTTATATGTTTAGTTGTTTGTCCTTAAGTCGATTCTGACTCATAGCTACCCGATATGGTGGAGTTAAGCTGTCTCATAAGTTTTCTTGGGCAGGGAGAGTTCACCAGGTCTTTTCTTCCACAGAACTGCTGGTGGGATCAAACTTCGAGGCCAAGTGCTTCACCTTTGCGCCACCAGGGATCCTCACTTTGTATATGACATCATATGTTGTTGTTATTGTTGTTAAGTGCCAGTTCAGTCGTAGGCGACTCATAGCAAGCGACCCTATGAGTGAAAGTCCTCAACACTTGTGTGACTTTCATCCTTTCTCCAGGTTCATAGTTTCTAGAGGCAAGCTATTATGGAAGTGGATGCCACTTCTGCTTCCAGGCTTGTTTTAATCACTTCTGCTTCCAGGCTTGTTTTAATCGGGAAGCTCCACCAAACATTGTCCACCATGGGTAACCATTATCACATTTGACACATTAGTGTCACAGTGTTTGGCTTCACAGCAACCACAAGTTACCTCTGTATGGCAAATGGACACACCGGGGCTATACGACATCTCTTTAATATGCAAGAGGCCGCATCCATGCAGCAGACACTGAGATTCACATACGAATATAAATTACACTACTGGTGAACTCAAGTCATTGCTGGCGTGAAACTGTAAATCACAGAGGACTGATTGCCCGTCTTCCTCCAGGGAAGCCTCAGGTGGATTCTCACCGCCCAAGAGGCTCAGTCTTCGGGTTAGCAGCGCAATGCCCCTGTGGACCACCCCGCCTGGGCTCCCGCCAGCGTTAGTGAAGTAGTGGGAAATGACTGGTATTTGGGGAAGAGTGCACTAAGGCGTTCTGTGGCTGTTCACAGTATCTTTCAAGTGATCCTGGACGCTAAGTTGAATTAAACGAGTGAGTCTGACTCTGCCAGTTCTGCAGACGAGAAGCTGTGTGCCCTAGCCCTCTTTGGGGCTCCGTTAACATAAATGGCAAGGTCTCCTCCGCAGCCCTGACAGCTGCAAGTTGGGGATCGAAACACAGCTAAGCAGCCAGTGGAGGAGTTAGTTGCCCTTCACTTCACCTTGCTGAGCGGCCACCGCGGCGGCCTTGTCGCCCTGAGCGCGGCCCGGATCGGCCTCGCATCCCCTTCCCGTCCTCCCCGCTTCCCAGTTGGGCTGTCCTCTCACCAGGCCGGCACCGCAGCTGCAGAAGCCTCCAGCCTGTCCGACCGAACGCCCCTGACAGCCCCGCGGCCGCCATCTTGGAAGCGGGCACGTCTCCGCGGCGGCGTGGATGACGTGGCCACGCACAGCGCCGGCACCCGATCCCGCGCTCCCGGCGCCGCTGGAGCCTCTTTTTCTCGCGAGAGGCTGCGGGGAAACGGGGAGTGGGTGGACGGCCAGGTGGAGCGCGTGCCGAGGAACCACACGTCCTCCAACTGCTCCTCCATTACCCTCCTTTGTCCTCCTAGCTCTTTATTTCCCCGCTTTCCCTCATTCCCCTGCCCTCCCTCCGTGGGGACATAGCCACGGCCGCTGCCCGGAGGACCATCCTGGGCTGAGACCTTGAGAAGCTGGTGACCGGCCCGACCGGCCCCAGGCTAAGGCCGCCGCTCCCTGCCTTTCGGGGGTCCCTCATCTCTCGCACACGGCCTGTCCCCAAGGCCTTGGAGGCAGCGCGCCGAGCAGGGAGAGAGCCCTGAGCTGGAATCGGGGAGACCTGATCGTCCGCCGTGGGGACCTGCCAGGCTTCTGACGTTGGGGAGCTGCGGTTCTGACCCTTGACAGTGCCTGGCAGCAAAGCATGAAAGCCTGGAGGTACTTGACCCCATAGCTTGTTAATGCTGAGCCCGCAGCTTATCAGAACTTCCAAGGGGTTTAGTTGGTTTATTTCTTCCAAGTTGGAAAACCCCTAGATCCTTAGATTTAGTGTATTATATATGGATGCATATGCTATATTGATTTACCATAAGTACCGAGATAATTACAGTACTGTATGTCTGGGTGGAGTCCAGAACTTTATTTTAATTAAAGTGTCCTGTGTGCTTAGTCATTGAACAACAGTGCAAATGTCGAATGCTTCCTGGGGGTAAAGGAGAGGCAAAGTAGGAGCAAGGATGTTTGATATTTGGGGCATGTTGTTGGAAGGTGCCAGTCCCTGGGAGAAGAAGACATCTTGCTAAGAAAGGTCTAAGATCGTGAAAGAGGAGGGACTGCAGCAGTGGCCGGTGAGGTTGGGCAAGGTTTGGATCTCTTCTTCGTAGGGTTGTAGTAAATTAACTTCTTGGCACCTACCAGCAACACATGGTTTTTAGATTGGGCCGGTAATTGACAACAGGAGCCAAGCAAGCCATTCTGTAAATTTTGTGTTTGGAGTTACAGCTTTGTTTTTCTACCTTTTCTGGAGTCTTCTCTAAGTACCCTCCTGTGTTTGGTCTAAGCCAGACCTGCTTCCCACTGTTCAAATTTCAGATCTTTATCTCTTCATTTAGCAAAGGGAAGACTGGTCTCTCTGTGAGGTTTTGTTTTCCACCCATCTGTGGCTGAGCCTGACCTCTGAACACTCAAGTTCAATTTGGGTATTATTTCTGGCACACTTGACTCCTGACACATACCCAGCAGCCTGGAGGAAAAGTCTTCCATTTCTTTTCCTGATTCTTTCTCAGCTTCTTTATTTTCTTTTTTTAATTCTCCTTTGTTTCCATCAGCTCATTTTTAGTTGAAATTTGCCTTTCTGACAAAGAATTGTCAGTATCTCTGTAGGTACCTAACCTAAAAGAATTAGATTCTTGTCTGCAAACCCAAACTTGAACTTGGGCATTTTTGACTCCCTACACCGTTTGAAGAGACCCAGTGTCTCTCTCAAGATTTGACGTGTTCTGAATATCTTAAAAAGAAACAAATAGCTTCATAAAGGCTTGAATCATCCTTCCAATAATATTTTACAAGAGTCAAGGACATATGGGACTCAGCAGAGTTGGAGAGGTGCCTAAAAGGCAGTGCCTTTGCCACCTCATTGTAGATATTACACAGGCCTGTCAATCACAGCTTCTGAAAATGTTGGCCTAGCTACCAGGCATTTTTCCTTATTCTTATTTTAGGGACAGAAGCCCAACGACCTGACCATAGAACTAAGATGACGGATTTTGACTTTTAGGCACTTAAAAGCATGTTGTCTCTCATTTTACTTGGAAAATGCTGCCTGAAAGTGGTGGCCAGCCAATCTGGTTCATTTTTGAGAGTTAATGTTTAATAAATGCATCTTAGGAGTTCCTGTTGGCTGTTTGGGAATATGCTCTGTACACTTTTTTCAGTCTTCTAATTTACTATACAAGCCCGCTGGATGGAGTGCTGTCTAAGATGTCACGAAGTGTTGTTTTTACCAACTACCATTGAAGAGGCAGCTTCACCTCACTCTCTGCCCCCCAGAGGGCCCTCCTGTACGCATAGCTGAAAATGAGAAGTAAAATTTATAGAAATGCTCCTCCCAGGCCCTCCTTTATAGCAAAGGCAAATACATTTTTTTTTTATTTTTTTGTTTTAATTTTTATTTTATTATTTGTGTTTGTGTATCATCAAATCAGATCTGACTGGTACAGGAGGAGATTGTCCCTCCTTCCCTGGCAGAGCATCTGGTGGATTTGAACTGTGTGCCTCTGGGATTGCAGTTGCAGCTTCTTGCCACTAGGCCACCAGAGCTCCCCTTGCAAATACATTTTCCACAGAAAAGTAGAAGCTCAAATTTCTCTTAAAACCGCATTTCACTGAAGACTGTCACCAATACCTAGAAGACACATGTATATATTCAAAATTTGTATTCCTTAAAACTGTCTTGTGTGTTGGCGAAAAGGTTTAGACATCTGACTTTTTCTCCAGCTGATGAGTGACCTTTCGTCCCATATTTTCTTCTTGAGGGTTTTCTGTGAGTACAGTGTGGAACTGTAGTTGTCAGTGGTGGCTAAGTTAGTCTGTCATTCTTTTCTTTTTGTTCCAAGGGAGAACCTGTGCCAGCATAAGTCTACAAAAAACACCCCAGCATACATTTTCTGTTATCTCTTGTCTTTCTTGGCTGATTCTTAAATGTGAAACTGAGTCGAGGTTAAAGATTTACAATGGTTTTCTCTCAATATTAGGTGATAGTTGAACACTTAAAAGTATCAGTTCTTGATTGTGAGCTTTTTAGAAATTTAAAAACAATTAAGTGAAGAATGCTGCCTATCTGACAGCACTTGACATCCTTTTCCAGATGTTTGCAATAGTAACAGAATAAAGCAAAGACCGGCATTCTCTATAGAAGAAACTAGATAAAAATTATAGTGAAAAGACAAAGGTTTTTTTTATAGAACAAGGAATGATGGACATTGGCTGGAACTAATCTGTGTGAACAAGAGTGGTGGGAAGTACAGGCAAAGCACGTACGGAAGACTTGAGTGAAGACAGTGAAGTTTTCACTCTGCTCTAGAAATTAAACCTTTGGCGACTCTTTTAGAAAACTTTTAGATCAAAGTTTTATAGTATTAGAGAACAGAGTCACTGAAAAGTAAATATATTTCAAGAAGGAAGAGTATCCTACAAAGTATGGCTTTTAAATTAAGTTACAGTGTCTGTAGCTAATTGTGACTCAGTAGTCCACCTCTGCAGAAATCACTCAAGTGGTCAGTATAAGGCTAATTTATGCCTGGCCTCTCCACTGCAATTTCAGTCTTTGTTTTATTTGAGCCTTTTATGTCTGAAACTTGATGCCATTAATGTTTAAGAAAGAAGGAAGGAGTTGTGAGTAGAATGCTGTCCTCTCCTGACCTCATTTCACTGCCGTGCCTGCTACACTTACCTCAGTATCAAGTAGAGGAGAAAGTTGACCCACAGAGGACAGTTTCCATGCTGGGTTGTGCAACCTGGTGGATATAAGTCCCATCTCATATCACTAATAGTTGTGTGACCCGGGCAAAGTCAACTGCTTCTGTTTCCTTACTGTAAAATGTGAATGAGCTCTAAAGTTATTCTCAGGTTCAGATAAGAAAATGTACATAATGTGCTTTTAATAGTAAATATAAACATATTTATAGGGATATAATAGTAAATAT
>NW_006399951.1:5347107-5365556 GCF_000299155.1 Elephantulus edwardii | reverse complement strand
CCCCTGTGATGTCTAGCACTGGGCTCTGATCACTCCTGAGGACACAGTGCCCCCCAGGACCTTTGACACCTGGGGATCTGAGGGGCCCTGGCAAAAAAAAAAAAAATTTTGCTGTTGATTTCTGTCTGCTAATTTATTTGCCTTCCTGAGTCCTATTTCTACATAATGAGTTTCTTGCTGTCTATTCAAGCTGAATTGGCTCCTGAATCAAAGAAGAAATAATTTTTTCTTCTTCATCCTCTTTATTTGCCTGTTGACTCTAGAAGGTCAGGATCCTCTCTTTCCCTTTTTTGGAGGGTTGTGATAGGATCAAGAAACCAGAATAGCAGCTGCAGTAAGATTTTCTGATGTTATAAATGATGGTGGGAGGTCAAAATTGGATGGTCGTTCGAATCCTACTTAGTGGTTCCCTGTGGGTTGAACTTTGCATTTGTGTCTCTTGAGTCTTGAGTTTTCTCTGGCCGGTAGTTTTTAGGTCCATCACGTACTGCAAGAATGGCAGATTTTGGGATCTCAGCTGGCCAGTGTGTGGCAGTGGTCTGGGATATATCATCTCCTGTAGAAGCGCTAAAAGATCTGGTGAACAAGCTTCAAACATTGACTGGGAGTGAGGGCCACGTGTCTGTGGAAAACGTCAAGCAGCTGTTGCAATGTAAGTACCTCCGCATATTGTCTTCACAGCAGAGCTGGGCCTTGAGGAGAGGGCTGCATGTTTGCAGTTCCTGGGAATCTGAGTGTTTCTTTTGAAAGCCACATGATAGTAGTGTCCAGCCACCTGTCATTTTTACTTTGAAATGTAAATTTAACAGTGTGCTTGATGATTTATAGAAGTGGTTTCTATTTCTTAGCTGCTGTTGTTGTTGTTAGGTGCCGTCGAGTCGTAGATGACTCATAGCGACCCTATGAACAGGTACAGCAAGTGGACAGACTAGGGCTAGACCACCTAGAAGAAGGTTTCACAGAAAAACAATTTGAACCTGAGGGCCACAGATTAAAATCACCCACCTTGGGCTTGATAGCATAACTTTCTGTCCATTGAGCCAGCGTAGCTCTCTCTACATTGTTGTTGTTAGGTGCCGTCGAGTTGTAGAAGACTCATAGCGACCCTATGAACGAAAGGCCTGAGCACTCTTCATAGAGTTTCCAGAGGCGAGCCATTTCGGAAACTATTACCCTTTTTTAAAAAAACCAGCACAACAACAAAACAAACAACCCTTAACCCTTCATCTAGCTTCCTTTATTACTTCCTTTTCCTGAGCAGATAAGGGGCATGGGATTCATAATATTGGAGGCAAACAGGGCAGCATCTTCATTGACCTTCTTAAAAGTGATGATGGTAGAGTAGTATAGACTGCTCCTAGGGCTCAGGTAATTGCTGAATCTTTCTGCTTTTCAACTGCCCACAAAGAATCTAGCTTTGATGTTATCTTGTCGGGTGTTGTTCCGGGAAGCACCATTCTACATGATGCTGAGATTTTGGCAGAAATGGCCCGGATCCTTCGGCCTGGAGGATGTCTTTTTCTAAGAGAGCCAGTAGAGACGGCTGTAGGTAAGAAAGTCTTTTTGTAAAGTCTGTTGAACAGGTTTGAATCTTTGGGTTTGCTCGCTTCATCTCTCCGAGCAGGACATAGACAACGGCGATCAGTGTTTCTACAGCAGTCTCCCTGTTTTAAGGATAAATTGTTCAAATCTGAAGCAGCAGTTCTAAAGAAATTGTGATCTTTGTTTAACTCATGAGGTAGTAAAATAAAAAGAAATTGCCTATCTGAAAACACCTGGACTCTGCAACAGGTGACTGGTTGAGCAAACAGTAGTGTTTTCATAAGTGGAGAACTATGCAGCAATACAAAGGAAGAGATGACACATGTACATTGTGGATGGATCTAAAGGGAATGATGTTAAATGAAAAACCCAGTCTTCAAGAAGTTATATGGTTCCAGTATATAACATTCCCGAAATAACAAAATTTTTGTGTTAGAGAACAGTTGTGTAAAATCTCTAAGGATCCCTGTGGTGGAATATTTTTGTATCTTGATTGTGGTGATGTTGAAACAAATCTGGTCATCATATGATCATATAATGGAACTGCTCTTACCTAAGTCAGGGCATGAAATCTGAATAAACTCCATGGACTATACCAGTGTGAGTGTCTGATCTCCATGCTGTCCTTTATACGTGATGCTCCCACGAGAAGCAGCTGGGTTCATCGGACTTACCTGAACATTTCTTTCCAAATTCCTGTGAATTGATTCTTATTTCAAAGTAAAAAATTTTAATAATAGCCTGGGGATGATGAAGTAACTAATTATTGATTCATGTGAAACAGAAAATCTGGCCCAATGGGATGGGGAAGCGACAGGGTCAGTGATGTAGCTGTCCAAAAAAAAAAAATCATTCAGTTCTGGCTTTTTATCAATTTTCGATAGTCTTTTCATTAAAATTTATTGTTTTGTTTTATCAGTAAAGATAATAGAAAAGAAAGGGTTGTGACATGTATAATCATTGTAGAAATATAAACTTAAGCTGGTATTAATTAACAGTCTTTGCTGGGAATTTAAACCTCTAGTGACTAAACACAGTATCTCTTTGTTAGAACTATACAGAGAAAATTGTACTTTTGTGTACTTTAAGTTTATAAAGCTGTTTGGTAATCACTATTTTAACACCCCTGGAGATGTATATACTTCCCAGAAGCAGAGAATGATGAGGGGGGGAAAAAAATGGAATTATAAAACTTAAGAGCAATTTAAACATCCAAAAGGATTAATCAATTTAAAATACCATCACCAAAATGTATATGCCTTAAACAAAATAGATTATTATCGATTGGATATCTGCTCACCCAGATAGGATAGAGCTTTATTCTTGCTTTGACCTATAAAGATACTACTATGAGTTTTCCTTTTGGCAGGTAACAATAGCAAATTAAAGACAGCGCCTAAATTGTGTTCAACCCTGACTCTTTCTGGTCTTGTGGAAGTAAAAGAGGTATGTTTGTAGACAAAACTTTTTTGATAAGGATTTAAATATTTTATAACTAAACATGATATCTCTTTGTAAAAACTCTGTAGAGAAAATAACAACCCTAAAGATGAAATAATAATTGTTGCTTTAAAAAAGTGATAGAAGTTCCTAGTGGCAAGAAGCTACACTGCAATCCCAGAGGTGTGTGATTCGAATCCACCAAATGCTCTGCTGGAGAAGGAGGGACAATCTCCTCCTCTACCAGTCAGATCCGATTTGATGGCACACACACACAAGTGATACAAATTAAGAAATGCTACCCACCTGAGAAAACAGTGGTGTCTCAGAGAACAAAACTCTGGAAATTGGTGTCCTTAGAAGAGACTCAGCTTGAGCCAGCCAGTATGGTTTGGACAGTCTCCTCAGTGCTGCTGTAGTTGTGGTTACTGTTGAGGTGGGATGAGCTCACACACCGATCAGTAAATGAGCACAGACCTCAGGGCTGGTTGAAGCACCAGGGCCATCCATTAGGGAGCTTCTGGGGGTGAGAAACTGCACTGCAGTCCTGAGGCGGTCTGTGGGTCAAATCTGCCGGCTGCTCTGCAGAAGAAATATGGGCAGTTTTTTCCCGTGTGATTAACTACCCCTGTAAACCCACTGGAGGGTCAGCTGTGAGTTGGTTCTGACTCGACAGTACACAGCAACAGGTCATCGATTGGAGCTCTTGTGACCTGGGCTGTCAGGAGATGCACTGCTGATCCAACATCTCACTCTTCTAATCCACCAGAGGAGGAAAGCTAGGCACTCTGGTCCTGTGCAGTTTACAGCAGCTATGAGTCGGTTCTGACGCGGTGGCAGTGAATGAGTGAGATCTGCCATCCTCTGCATTTTGGTGGGAGGCTGATAAGTCCAGGGGAAATCCCGTTTCCAACAATACAGTGTTGTTGTTGAGTCCATTTGGAGCAACCTCATAGCTGACCCTCCAGCAGGTTTCCAGAGACGTTGACTGGCACGGGAGGAGTTTTCCCATCTTTCTCTGGAGGAGCAGCTGGTGGGCTTGAATCACTTGCCTTTGAGTTGACGGCGACTCCTTACCTACAGGGCCACCAGTATATAAATAAAAAAGACACATATTTCTGCAGTGTTAAAATGTTCTGACTATGCCAGTGATTTGCTGATGTAGGGCCTTAATTTATTTAATGTCTACTCTTTTCCTTGTTTTAAAATAATATTTTTTTGTTTCATTGTAAAATAAGTAAAAGTTCAGATAATACTGGTGACTATAAGGAGATGCAGTGCTGATTGAACATTACAAATACACATGGCAGTGCTGGTTCACACGCCTCCCCAGAGGAAGCCAGAAGTGCTTGGATTTTTTTTTTCTTTTTTCCCAGTGCATATTTTGATTACCCATTCAGATGTTTTTGCATGTTTATAAGTAGTCGTTCAGTTGTATAAACTTCTTTTTCTAAAATATGTGTTGTTCTGCCCCAGTTTATTTCTCACTGTTAAATATCTTAGACATTGACCCCCCCCTCCTCAAGTCAGTGCCCTCTCAATCTTGGTAATGGTGTCAGTACATATATTTCATGCTAGAAATGGACTATTTAGTTAGGCATTTTGTTATTTTTTTAAGATTAAATAGCCACTTCCTCCTCTCTTTTACCTGTACTGTCCAGGTAAACTAGAAAACATTTCTCTCTCTAGTTCTCTCACTTTGGGGCTGCATTATCTTCACTGTCTTCATTGTGGGCATGTGACCCTCTGTAAGTGTTCCTATTGGGTGGGACTCTGTATAATCATAGGCAGTACACCTCTCAGCAGTTTGTACCTGCTAGACAGAACTTTGATCACTACTTTAAACCTTTCTGAAGAGTAGGCTCAGAGTAATCAAAAGAACAAAATGGACAATCGGGCTTTGACCAGTGAGAAACCGAGTAATGGGTGTGAGGCGATACCTGCTTTCTCCAGTGACTATGCCTCACGCCTGGCAGTGAAGATTTGACATGAACTCAGTAGAATGTGATTTTTACAGGAGGAGCATGGGCTAATTCTTTTGATGTCTGGAATTCCAGTTGCAGCGGGAAGCCTTGAATCCGGAGGAGTTAGCATCTGTCAAAGAACACCTAGATTACCAAAGTGATGGCTTGCTCTTTGTGCAAGTCACGGGCAGAAAGCCAAACTTTGAAGTGGGTTCTTCGAGTCAGCTCAAGCTTTCCATTGCCAAGAAGTCTCCTTCAGGTGAGGCTGCTGCAGGTTCATTCTTCTCTTTAAAGGGATTCAGGGGGCATACTATGTTAATTAAGCTGGAGATAGAAGTGAGGTGGTGGATTTTCAGAGGATACGTCTTTCCTGAAGTCCTATCAATTCTCAGTGGAAGAATGCCTGATATACTATTATGCTGAGCATCCTGGATTAGGGAAGTCTGCTGTTAGTGACCTCTCCAGAGTGTTGAAATACAAACATGTCAGTCTGGAGACTAAGGTACTCCTGATCCAGGCCATGGTCTTCACAGTTATTTGCTGTGCTTCAGGGAGCTGGACAGTGATTAAGGATGATAGAAGAAGAAGCGATGCCTTTGCATTAATGGTGTTGGAGATCCATGGTGTTACCATGGATTGCCAAGAGAACAAAAAACAGGTCTATCCCAGAGAGTGAAACCAACATGCTCTCTGGAAGCAAGGATTTTGAAGCTCCATCTCACATAGATTGAACATGTTGCCAGGAGGGGCCAGGCCTTGGAGAAGGACATCATGCTTGGGAGGGAGGAGGGACAGCGCAGGAGAGGGAAACCCTGGGTGAGATGAATTGACACAGTGACTGGGGTAATGGGGCAGAGACAGTGACATTGGCTCAGGATAGGACCAGGCTCAGAGCTATTGTGCAGTTACTATCAGTTGCCAGTGACTCAGCGATAACATAACAACAACATTGAGGTCCCATACTGAAGTAATGCATGGTTATTACCTGGATCAGAACCATAGGAGACAGGGCTTCTTGCTCCAGAGGAGTCGCTTGGTTTATTCCAGTAACAGTGTCTTTCCCAACCCCAGAATGACAGCATTTAACCTGGAAAGACCATAGGTCTGGTAATGGTAGAGAAAGGGTATCCTATTTCCATATATTTTGGTTTTTAGAATCTTTTTTCCCAACGAAGGAATTCTTATTTTTGGAAAACCCTTTCTTGTGCCCTAAAATTATACCCTGCTTTGCCATGCTACAAGACTCATGAGGTTCACAGGGGTGAATTAGATAAGGCAGGGACTTAGCAAATGGTGACTTGGTGTTTTTTTTTTTTTTTTTTTTTACTTGTTGACTTTCATAAAGTGATTAGTCCCAAGGTTGTATCTTCTGTGAGTGGAAAGGCTGGGCCTTGAACCCAGGGCAACTGCCTCATGGTCTAGTACATTCTCTCCTGCATGTAGTTTCTCAATAGGAAACACTTGCTGCAATTTGTGCGTGCTGCGCTTATGTACATTTTCTCTTGTTTTCTGGGGCTCAGAGAAGCCTGCTTTGGACCCTGCTGCTGTCAAGCTCTGGACACTGTCTGCCAACGATATGGAGGATGACAGCATGGTGAGTTGAATCCGTGGTCATTCCTTCCAGGCCTGGTTGAGTCTGAGAACAGCCATAATTTGGAGTGACCTCTGTGGCGTTGCTGCCGTGAGGTATTGACAGTTCAGTGCCATGTTTATGCCTGTTACTAGTATCTTTTATTTAGGAGAAAACTCTACATTGGTAGCATTGTTAATTTCTTTGTTGTATCTCTTATCCCTGGAGATTTTCTTGATCTCACTTCATGTGATAGATTTAATATTCTGTAGGTATGTGTAAGTCTCAAATCTTTATTGGCCCTGTTGTCAGTTGAAGACTCAATGTCTTCAGAACTGTATGTTCCATTTTTAAGCAAGTTCCTGATTTATACAATTTAAATTCGTTTACATGGTCAGCAAAGGAACTTGTGCTCTCACAGTTTACAGACTAATTTTGTGTTTATCAAAGAATTACATAAGTGTGTGTATGTTTTGCCCTTTGCTCTGAAATATCATAAAAAATGCTCGATTCCTTTTTCACAAGAAAGCTCTTTTTCCCCTGCCAGTTCCTCTTACTACAAACATACACAAAACGCCTGTTCTCTACATACTGCTAGCCAAGTCTTAAAACAAGTTCTCACGTTAATTAGTTTCATCCTAACACATCTTTTGTGGACCTAGCTTATCACTGGTCTCTTGACTCAAGGTTTAGCTCAGAGTAAGGCAGGCCTGAGATAGCCCAGTCACTGCACTGCACTGAGTTGACTTGGCCTTACTACCTGTCACTTTTCATTTTTCTTTAGCAGAGATCAGGACTGTGTCACTAATTGCTTTAAATCCTCTCTAGGATCTCATTGACTCAGATGAACTGTTGGATCCAGAAGATTTGAAAAAACCTGATCCAGCTTCCCTGCGAGCTCCTTCATGTGGAGAAGGGAAGAAGAGGAAGGCTTGTAAGAATTGGTAAGTGTTACTTTTAAAACAAATGCTCTGTTTTGGAGTGTCTTATGTATATAGAGCAGTAGGGAGCTCTGGTGGCCTAGTGGTAAAAAACTGTACTGCAATCCCAAAGCCACGTAATTCAGGTCTACTGTGGGAGAGGGGTGGGCATACTTCTTTTTTTTTTTTAATATTCTTTTTTTTTTTATTTTAATTTTTATTTTTTTTTCTCCTATATTTTATTAATTTTCATAAACATTTACAGAGATTTTGGGTTTCCATTCATTCATTGTTGCACTATTCTCTCTACCCTCCTCCCAGTTTGTTCTTGTCCAAATGCCACAGTGCTTGTCAAAGGGGTGGGCATACTTCTGTGCGATTTACTGCCTGTGAAAAGGCACTGGTGGGTTGGCTATGTGTCAGTTCTGACTAGATGGCACACAACAACATACAAAATATTAAAAGGTCCATTTTAAATACTATTAAAGTGAAACCTATCTACTACTCACCCAAGTTCAGAAATAGCAACTGACTAGTGGCAGAATTCACTGTCTGCACACACGTCCTCAGCTGTGTCTTCCTTCTTCTCCATAAGCCGTGACCACTCTAAAGTTTGTTCCCACCTCACTGTGGCTTTTTGGTGGTTTACTCCATAGGTGTAACTCTCCAAACAGTGTACTACTTAGTTGTGAAGAAGTGAGTGGCCAGCCCAAATCTATTATGTAGAGAAAGGGCAGGACTCTTCTGTGTAAAGGTCCCAGGAGAAGGAAAGGTGAGCTGAGCAGGTTTTGAGTCATGGATTGTTACCAATTTTGAGGCTCTATGAGCCCTGGATTAGTTACCTAAAGCTACTGTAATAATGAAACAGAAACTTAGGGATGTTAACAGGTTACAATTCAGGTTGGCAACAGCTTATAGTTCCTTAGTCAGAACAGCTTCTCGGGAATGCTTGTAGGCCATTTGACCTTCAGCCTCATGGCTTAGGTCAGTGTTACAGAGTTCTGCCCACTAAGGTGTCTTTCCTCATCCTCCAGCGAGCCTTTGGATGAGAGCCCCCGACTCTGGCTCCCTGGGGCCACAGTCCTGAGTCAGCTCTGTCTCCTGTTCGTTTCTGCTTCTCTGCTGAGGCACCTGTAGCTCTTGGATTTCCTGCCTGGGATTTACTCGCCGTCTGACTGCAGCAGGAATCCACCTCCAAGGGATGCATGTTGCATTCTCTGGTGCTGCTTAGTGAAATTCCTATCTTCCATATGGTGTCATCACTTTATTGTTGATAATGGCTTTCCCCGCTTTGACTTTGACCATGTGACTGGGTGGGAACCTGAAACAAGGAATGTATAAGCTCATCATTATGGACTTGGTCAGTTTTTCCATCCCACCAAGTTTAGCAGGAAGATAGAAATATCACTAAGCAGCATCAGAGAACACAACATGCATCCTTTGGAGGTGGATTAAATGATATCCTGTGTTTTTTAAAAAATGTACGTGACAGGCTTCTTTTCTCTTGATAGTGATGGTGCCTCCAAAGTTTCTTCCCTCCAGGTTTTTGTTGTGACTTGTTTGTTCCTGTTTCTTTGGTCACTGACTTTGTTGTTGGAGGCATTGTTAAGCTGTGTGGTCAGGAGAAAACATTAGCTCAGGAGCCCATGTAAGCAAGGCTCCACTCTAACCTTCTGACCTCCTGTTGTCTCTTTTCATGACGGCAGCACTCACGTGGGACCAGGATTCCCAGGCTCAGTTACGTGCGCCCTTGACTTCCTTCATTCGGTCTTCTCCTCCAGGCGGGCTGTCTTTAGCCTGATAGTGTGTATACATGCTGAGCCTTGACAGTATCCTCGATCTGTCAACAGAGTATTCTGCTGCATTGTTGTTGTTTTATACCTGATACATGCTTCTCCTAGGCTGCTTATGGGGCTAGTAGACCTCTGTAGTATTGATACTGAGCTCTTTGGGGTCTCTTGGCTCTGCCTGCCAAACTTAGACTCTTTGTACCTTTTGTTTGCTGCATCATTCATATGTCACCCTTGTGGACCTCATAGTGCTCAGCTTCTGAGGGGCTCCGGAACCCAGGGCAAGTTCAAGGGACATTGGCATGTACCACGGTCTTGGAAAAAGTACAGCCAGGGTCCTCCTTAGAGGTCAGGATGGTCAAACTCAGCCTCAGATAGAAGGGGCCAGTCCTGCTAAGGGGAGATCATGCTTGGAAAAGATGGATGGACAGTGACATCAGCGGTGGGCTTGGGCATGACACAGTGAGAGCATTGTGCTGGATCCAGCGAGATTTGATCTGTTGTGCAGATCACATAGGATTTTGAGCTGTTGTTCCTCTGGCTCCCGTCCTGCTGAGAATCAAAGTCTACTTGAGTGTACCTGACCAGCCTTAAAGATGGCAGCCTCTGACACCCTGTGGGGCAGGGCTGCTGTGCACAGGAGGGGCGCTGAGGTAGGAATTGGCTCCATAGCGGTGTGTTACTGACCGGAGCGCGTGCGGGGCGTCCCTCGCTGTGGCTTTCTCATGTCCAGTAGACCCCTCTGTCTTTCAGTTCCCATTACAGCCACTATCATCTCCTTCCCTCTTAGCCCATCTCTGTGGGTTTGTGTCTTAAAGACAATGCCTTTCCTGCAGCTGTGATGGGATTGCAGGGCAGGTGAAACTCTGTGATGTGTGTGCCCCCTTTGTCCTTTAACCCAGAAACCTGTATGTTACGTTTGTGGGTAAGTTTGGAAGAGTCTGGAAAGGTGATAAAAGGAGCCGGTAGTTTTCAGGCTGGTTTAAGCAGTGGTGTGGAATTTTTATATTTTTTTTTTTTATGGGAAGGTTATACCATTTACAAATCAGTACGTTTCAGGTAAAAATCCAGATTTTTTTTTTCCTCTTCTCAAACTGGGGAAACAACATGGCGACATGAATCTCTTTTTCTGCATGACAGTGATTGGCTATAGCCCAGTAGTGGGGGCCCTGTTGTAGGCAGGGCAGAACGTGCGCCCGCTGGTTCTGTCTCCTCCACTGCTCTTCCTGTCACCCGGAGCAGCCTCACTCATGTATGTGACCCAGCCTTCAAGCTACAGCAAGGCTGTTCTTCTCCGAGAGCGGTCTCCAGGAACACTGGGGTGCCGGCAGGAGCTTGGAGCTTCTGGGTGGTAGCGTTTCTCATCAGCTGCCAATGTCCCCCCCAGCACGTGTGGCCTTGCCGAAGAACTGGAAAAAGAGAAGTCAGAGGAACAGAAGAGCGCCCAGCCCAAGTCAGCTTGTGGAAACGTAAGTATCTGAGTCATTACTCAGCGTTCACAGACCCCCTAACACAGCCCCGACGAGCTTACTGTCCAGACAGCAGAGGAACAGGCACGTAGTTGTGTAAGCAACTGTTTGGTTGATCACAGTGGGAGGAGAGGGGGATTCTTTTATCCATTGATATTTTGGTGTTTTTTCCCCCATTTCCTATTGGGGCTTATTCAGCCATTTGACTGCAGGCTGGCTCGGATTTGAACTGTTTAGGATAATCTTGACAGCATAGCGCAAACCTGACCTCCCAGGACCCCCGGCCACTCCCCTTCAGGCCACCGAGGCTGCATTAGGAAACAAGGGCGTCTTTATTGTTGTGTCCTCTGTCCACAGTGCTACCTGGGTGACGCGTTCCGCTGTGCCAGCTGCCCCTACCTTGGGATGCCGGCCTTTAAACCCGGGGAGCAGGTGCTGCTGAGCAACAGTGGCCTTCAGGACGCATAGGACGATTCACCGTGGGCACGTTGTTCTTCCAGCCCCTGGCACGTTGTTCTTCCAGCCCCTGCCCGTCAAGTCTTCAGGACGCCTGGGGAGGTTCAACACGAGCACGTCGCCCCTCTGACTCCCACTGCTGTGCGGCCGCCCACAGTGTTTGCTCTCTGTCTGCTTGAACTGAGTTTCAGGGAGGGTTTTCAGTAGACAGTGTAAGGGCTGTGGGCGTGCACTGTGTGTAGTACTACTAGGTACCCAAAGACCAAAGTTATATAGTGAGCCTTGGTTACCCTGAGTTCAGGGCCCTCAGTATTAAGGAACAGAGTGTACCTGGAGGAGGTTCCTCTCCTGATGTTAAATTACTGATCATAGTAACTCCCTTGGACCCAGACATCCTTTAGTATTAATTAACACCCAGTAGGGAAGCTCTAGTGCTGGTTTTGTTCTGAGCCCATGGCACCTCCTGTTTTCCAGAGTTGGTGGTTTATGACACACAGTTTGTCATCACAGAAGATAAGTGTTCCATGACCTCTTCATAGCACCAGAGGAATTGCTCACGACTTGCCCGTCTGTCCCCTTCTCTCCCTCCTCTCCGCCTGGTTGTTCTGTGTAGCATCGCTGTCATTTCTGTCCATGTACAGGAATAAAACTTGAATGCGTCTACCTATCAGTTGTGTGGAGAGGTGTTTCTGATGGTCAGCCAGTCTCAACTTGAGTCACAAAGATTTCTTTCTGGAGGAACTCAGTGCCACACACCGTCGGCCAGCCCCACTTGGGAAGAAAGCCTCTGTGCTTTGGAGGCATCAGGGAGAGGAGGTTTTGGAACTCTGAAGCAGCAGTAAGGTTCTCTGACCAGAGCTGCTTGCCCAGATGGACTTGGGATCAGTCTTGCCAAAATACTCAGAGATTGTGTGGATCCGCAACCCGTATATTTATGTGTTAACAATAAAGAAAAGCATCCATTGGTATCTATCCTCGCAAGTTTGATTCTCTGAGTTTGCTTTTATTTATTAATCAGGTTCCTACTGAAGATTGTCCTTACGAATGTGGCTTAGCGCTGGGATAGTTCTCTGAAACCTCTTGATAGGCTGAGTTCTCAGATGACTCCCCGTGACCCACGAGCTTGATCAGGATTTGTTTAGAATATGATGGGAGAGGAAGACCCTCGATGTGATGGATCAATTCTGTGAGTGGAGTGGTGGGAATGAGTGTGTCTGAGACAGCGAGGTTGGCACAGGATAGAACTGTGTTTAGGGCTCTTGACATAGGGTCACTATGAGTTGTAAGTGACTCGATGGCACATAACAGCCTTACATATGCATGTAAGGTTGTGTATGGAAGTGAAGAGATTTTGCAGATTTTATAGTTAAATGTCCATATCAATTGAGTAGGAGCCCTGGTGACCCAGTGGCTCTGTATTCAAGTGCCAAACAGAAGATCAACAGTTTACATCCACCAGCTGCTCTACAGGAGAAAGGTGTGGTATTCACTCAAGAAGCTGGATTCTGTGAAGAAGAATGTGGCATCAGGATCAGCGGAGGGTCATCAGTAGCCTGCATTGTGCAGGTGGTATGACCTTGCTCGCTGAAAGTGAGGAGGATTTGAAGCACTTGCCACAGAAGATCAAAGACTACATACAGCCTTCCATATGATTGCATCTCAGCCTCAAGTCCTTACCACTACACCAATAAGCAACATCGCGATTGACGGAGAAAAGATTGAAATCGTTAACAGTTTCATCTACTTGGGTCCATAGTCAGCACCCTTGTAACAGCAGTCAGGAGACAGATTGCACTGGGCAAGTCTGCTGTCAGGGACCTCTCCAAATTACTGAGGAACAAAGGTGCCAGTTTAAGATGAGCCTGATTTAGGCCGTGGTCTTTTCCATCATTTGCTCTGGTTCTGAAACCTGGACAGTGAATAAGGATGACAGAATAATTGATGCCTTTGAGCTGTGATGTTGAAGAGTACTGAATATCCCACGGACCACCAAAGGAACAGATATACCTTGAAGTGCAGCAAGAATGCTTCTTGGAAACAAACATGGCAAAGCTTCGTCTCACATGCTTTGGGCATATTGCTAGAACTTATTCCTTGGAGAAGGACATCATGTTTGGAAAGGTGAAGGGTGAATGAGTAAAAAGACCCTCAAGATGGTTTAATCCAGTGACTACAGCAGGGGGCTCAAATGTTTCAGAGATTCACAACACAGGACAGGGTTCAGTTCTGCTGTTCATAGGATTGAATTGAGTCATACGCCACAGCTAACAACAGCAACAAAGTGTAGACATTTAAAAGAAGACATCTGAAAAAGCTTGGTTTTTTTTGGGGGGAACCCATTATTATATAATATAATTAATATCAAGACATGGAAATGATCCAAATGACCTTTAACTAGAGAACAGATTGTGCAGTGGAGCACTATACAGCAGTGAAAAATGCTGGACTTAGTAGCTTTGTGTACTGATGTAGTAGAAGACTCACAGGGTTGGGCCACCAAAGTGTGTGTGTGTGTGTTTGTGTGTGTGTAATATGAAGCTATTTGGGAGTTCCATAACATACCAAATACCAGTATATTAGAGCTACAGAGACGTGTTGACTCACACCTCTGCGTAAATATGACAAATCTAGAGAAGCAGCCCCCAGAGTGGGAAGCACAAAGGTGCCTCACTTTGGAGAGAGGAGGAAATGTCAACAGGGAAGAGGAAGTGGCTCTCAGGAGCATAGGAAAGTCTAATTCCTAAGGTGGAAGGTGGGTATGCTGGTATCAGTTCATAGAGCTTACGTGTGGGGGAGCCTTGGTGGTGCTTGGGGTCTGTTTTTGCTCCTTAACTCTCTGGAACCTCTCATCCACCCGGTCCAAGGAAGAAAGATGTATTGGGGTGGGGGGGACGGTTCTCCATTCAGTTTATAGCATTGGAAATAATAGAGGGGCAGCTCAGTGGAGGGATGGCGCAGGAGAGGAAGACCCTCGGTGAGATGGATCGATTCTGTGAGTGGAGTGGTGGGAATGAGTGTGTCTGAGACAGCGAGGTTGGCACAGGATAGAACTGTGTTTAGGACTCTTGACATAGGGTCGCTATGAGTTGTAAGTGACTCGATGGCACATAACAGCCGCCTTACATATGCATGTATTTTACAGATTGAAGACATCTCATTTTAAAAGAGCTTGGGAAACTGTTAGGGAAAATTCTCGCTAGCCTCCTGTGCCCGCTTGACTAGCATCATTACCATCCTGTGTGAATTCTACTCTTTACATTTTTGTTTTTTGGGTTTTTTTCTCTTCACATTTTTGAATGAGACTTGAACCAAATACTTCCTCATGCCAAGTGTCAGACTCTTGCAAACACCTGCTCGAAGATCCCGAGGAGCTACTCACAAGACCCCTGAGGGTCCCGCAGCAGGGCAGTCGTTGACCCTCCCGTAGGGAGATTGCCCCTTTGTCTCCCGCGAAGCCCCTTGGCAGCACGTGCCCTACCCGCTGGACGACCACGCTGGGCCGGGAGGCAAACATCAGCCCCCGGCTTGTCGTGGCCCTGCAGCGCCCTCTGGTGCCCAGTTGGGGAGCAGCTCCACTTTCAGCCTCGGCTGGAGCCGGTTCTGAAATTCACCCGGCCGCTTGTTGATGAAAATAGGTCCCTAGTCAAATACCCCATTGAGTTTATCAAGCGAGTCAGACATGCAGGCAGCTAAAATTACAGGAAGCGTGTGTGTGTGTGTAGGTGTACAAAGCAGCAGGACCCGGGCTTTAGGCTTCAGCGGAGAGGAAGCACCACACCACCAGTGGCAGGAACAATACACAGGTTCTTTCATAAACGCATAGGTTCGTTCCTCCTCGCTCGCACACGCACAATCACCGGGCCTCCTCGTCACAAACCCTAAAATGCCAATTTTCAGGGGACATAATGGCTGCTTCCATCCTGCCCCATCCACTTCGAATCCCCAATCCTGGTTCCTGCTACTGAGCTCCGGTGCCTGGTCATTGTGGGTTCAGCTCCTCCTTGGCAGACAGAACTGTAAGGACCTCCTGGTTTCTCACTGGCAGGAACTCCGGAGCGACTCCACACCCCTTTCCCCCTGCAAAGCTGGGGCGAAGTCGCTTACTCGACTTTACAATGTGAGTTTCTGGGTAAGATTTCTCTAGAGGCAAAGTTCTCTCTTGCTTTTAATAACGTTTGCAATGCACTGGAATAAACATGCTGCCTGGCCTGCTGGCGCCGAGGTGCAGGCCCAGTTCTTGTCCTCCTTTAAGGGCACCTCTTGCAGCAATCCCAAATGCAAGGGATTCAAATCCACCTCCAGCTGTGATTTACTTGCTCTTAAAACCTGTCTCAACAATGACAGCTCAGGCTCCCCCTCTCTAGGGACTGACAGTCTCCCACCTGATGGATCAGAGGACATTTTTCCTAAAGGATTCAGACTGGGGTCCCTGTCCAGGACTCCGGATCAAAGATTACTCGCTCGTCTAGCCTGGACAGGAAAGATCCAAGACACCGGGGTCACAAGAGAGGCTGCAAATCACACGGGCGGGGATTGCTTGTCTTTCTCCAAAGGAGCTTCTGGTGGATTCGACCCGCCAGAGAGACGCCACCTTTGGGTTTGTAGCCTCTGGTCACTATCAGATCTCATTGTTACATTCGCGTCCCCCTCGGTGGCCCTTGGTCCTTGCAGTGAGATAACTGGCCACAAGGGGGAAGCAGGGCGCTGTAGAGGCCGAAACCGCAAAGAACAGACTGAAGGCCACCAAATCCTAGAAAGGGAAGGCCCAGTGCCCTTGACCTTCTAAAAAGAAAAGGCCCAATGCCCTTGACCTCTGCTGTGACCAGAGAGAGAAGCCAGAGATGGTGAGAAAGAGACATCATCACCACAGGGTGGAACTAGAATCTAAAGAGTCTGATTAATAAATGAATAAAGTCTTACTTGCCAGACTCCCCTGCCGTCCCAGAACCTTCCTGTCTCCATGCTGGAGCACATGGAATGAGGGGCTTCTGGGTTATTCAGGTCTCAACACAGGCAGAGGAAGCTTCTAGTTTAATGAAGGGGGTTGGCCTGCAGATACACCCAGAACCACCGCACCGCACCGCCCTGTCAGCAGGTAAGAGAACAGTTCAAGGCCAGCCTCTCGCTAGCGTGAGTGGGTCAGTGCTGGGAGGAATGGGGCCACCACGCTTCAGGTCTGGGAGAACAGAGAGCTGGACAGAACCGCCTGATAGGGGCACTGGGAAGGGCTGGGGAGCAGAGGGAGATGATGCTCCCCTGGAGTTTTGGGGAGTGGGGCAGAGAGCACAGCAGAGGGGTTCAGACCTGGACTGGAGACCACAGGGAATATTTGGCTTGGGGGGAGCCAAGGCACCAGTGGGACAGAGCCTCACTTAAACACCTAGATTTTCTGGGGGCCTTGGGCTGCAGTGGGGATCGAGGGTCTGAGAAAGCTGGGAGGCAGGGAAGGGGCTGCAGGCAGAGCCTGGCTGTGGAAGGGCCCTGGGATGAAATGCAGCGTGCAGGGTAGTGCCCTCAGCTCCACGTCTGGCTTACAAGTGTGGGGGCTGATTGAGGACCGCAGAGATGAGGAGGAGGAGGAGTCTCAGTGGTCCTCCCCAGTTCCCCAGCTGTAGGCTCCCAGCAGGAGAGAGTGCAACTTCCTTCCCTGGTGGGGTAGTGTGAGGTCCCCTCCTGCCTCTGTCAGCCACTCACCAAGACCTCCCCTAACTGGAGTTCAGCCTGCAGCAGGCAAGACCCCCTCTTCAGCCCTGATTTCCTGTTCTAACCCAGACAGATCAGATTTTTTTCTGAGAGTCTGATACCGATACCACAGGCTAAGATGGGGCAGAACTGTTCCTCAGAGAAAACAAACACACTGACCCAGACTGAGGGCAGAGGCTTTAATACAGGCCCTTGAGTGTCCACAGCTCGAGTTCAGGAAGGGAAGGAGATGTCCATTGCTCTGAGAACCTCAGAGTCAGGCTCAGGAGGGAAGCAGTGGCTTGGACCACCATGGTCCAGGAGACAGGACATGTGACAAGGGGCTCCATGGGAATTCAAGATGTGTGACGAGGGGCGCCTTGGGAACTCAGGACTTTTTCCAGATACTTAACAGCCTTCTTCACGCGAGTCTCCTTGGGGTTTGAGCAGATGGCCCTGCCCTGGACAGTTATGAACCTGTGAGGAGAGAAACGCATCAAAGTATGAAAGACCTTCCGCGCAGGGCCCTGAGATCCAGAGAGGGTATCTATGACCGGTCTGGGACATCACATCTACCTCCAGTGTTCCCCGGCCTATCCCGGGAAGCCAGGGCTGCAGTGCAGGGAACCTTCCCTCCACCTAGGACTTCCCCCCTCCCCAAGACCACCCAGAGACTAAACTGAGAGGGGCCTGGCCTGACCAGCAGAGAGTGACCAGTCATTGGTCACTGTGTGTGCCAGGGGGTGACTCACCCCTCACTGTAAATAAAGAGGCTGGGCCTAGGGGCTAGGGGCTGGCTCAGCACAGGACCTGCGTGGAATAACAGGGGTGGCCACCTAGGGAGGGCCCTGCTTTCCCCTCCCTCTCCTACGGTGGTTCTGGGATCCCCAGGATGTGCTGGGAGCCAAACGCAGGAGGAGGCTGGCCCAGGTGGCAGACTTACACGATGGCGTCCTTGGGACACTCCTCTGAGGTCCTGTACCACCACCTCAGCCTCCCGAGGGGAATGGCACCTTTGAAGTACTCAAGGCAGCATTCCTTCCCCACATTGGTGGCTCGAGCTGGTCAGGAAGAGAGCGAGGAGTTAGCGAGTGTGGGAGCGTGATGTGAGGGGCTCTGTGTGTGCAGAAGGAGGGGTCAGTGTGCGTGCATCGGGGAGGGGCTGTGTGTGGGGAGAGTCTGTGTGTGTTTTGGGGAAGGGACTCTGTGTATTAGGGAGGATCTGTGTATGTGTGTACTGGGGAAAGTCTTTGTATATATTGGGGAGGGGTCTGTGTGCATTGGGGAAGGTCTACGTGTATGTATTGGGACAGGTCTATGTGTGTGTATCGGGGAAGAGTGTCTGTTAGGGAGGATCTATGTATGTATATTGGGGAAGGTCTGTGTGGTGTTTTGGGGAGCGGTCTCTATGTGTTAGGGAGATCTCTGTGTGTGTTTTGGGGAAGAGTTTCTCTATGTATTAGGGAAATATCTGTGTGTGTATTGAAGATTTGTGTGTGCGTATGTGTGAGTACTGGGTAACGTCTGTGTGTGTGTTTATTAGGGAGTGTGTGTGTGTTGGGGAGAGGTCTGTGTGTGTATTGGGGAAGGTCTATGTGTATGTGTATTGGGGAAGG
>NW_006399951.1:5309961-5346211 GCF_000299155.1 Elephantulus edwardii | reverse complement strand
GTCTGTGTGTGTATTGGGGAAGGTCTGAGTGTGAGATCCATGTGTTATAGGGTATGTGTCTGGGAATGTGAGGAGTCAGGAGTCTGTGTATGTGTGATTGGGTGGCAGGGGTGTGTGAGATGACCTGTGTGTTGGAATGTGAGTGTACCTGTGTGTGCACCGTGGGTTTGCCTGTGGATCTAGGGGTATGTGTGTGCAGATGTAGCACACACTCAGCTAACAGCCCAGACCACCGCACCCTCACCGTGGGCTGGGGTCTGGGCTGGGTCTCTCCGTGAAGCAGGCCCTGCAGTCTTCTCAGCACACCTGTGACAGGGACTGTCACTAACCCATTTTACAGATAACAACATGGAGGCCACTCATTTTGTTTAAGAAAAACTCCCCACCAGCTGGAAATAGAGGCATTGAGGAAGGGTGGCTTTATCTAATATTGCGTGGGAGTTTTCTAAGAAGTCCCCTACCCCAGACCCATGGCCTGCCTTGACAGACTCCCCAGCCTGCTGCAGTTATAGCGGGACGTACAGTGAATTTTCAGGGTGACCCTCTTATTTGCTCGAGTGGGAAGATAACCCCAAAGGCTGCAGTTTTGTTTCTGTGTAGGACACTAAACCACTTTGCCCCTTAGACTCCTATTCTGATGCTTTTCTTTCCGACAGAATGACAGCCACTTCTCTTCACGTGTGCTTGAAAGCGGCCCTCCTGTGCCAACTCCCTCCTTCGAGAACTCATGCAAACAAGCTATCATGAACATGTTCACTTCCATGTCACACCGGCACCGCGCACCTGCCTTGCACCCTGGCATTGTTTCCCCTTTCATGCCTCTCCCCAGTTCTACACCTGCAGAACTTCCCCTGTGGAGCAGGGGAAGCCAGTGACCACTGAGCAGGCGTGCTGCCCCTCCCGGGCACTCTCACCTGCTTGGGCGTGCTGCCAAGGAGCTCCCAGGAGCAGGGCAGCCAGGAGCAGCATCCTCAGGGAGGTCATGGTGCTGAAAGCCAAGAGATGCCCGAGCTGTGGTGCCTTCTGCTCTGGGGACGCAGAGTAAAAGGGTGCAGACAACCTATTTAACTTCTTGGGGGGGGGGGTTCTTGCCCCGCCTCTGCCTCCCTGCCCCCCCATCCTTCCAGTTCTGGTTTCGCAGAAATCCAATCTTGGAATGTTTGTGGCTTTCCTAAGAATGGGACACGCTGGGGACAGAGGTGGGCTGTCAGGGGCTCTGACAGTGATACACTTCTCCTTTTCAAGAGAACATTTCTTGGTTCCTCTAGCAACAGAACTGCAAAGTCTCCATCCTGTCCTGAGTTCATCTCTCCAAGGCTGATGAGCTTGTATTGTGTGTGCCGCCCCGCTGGGGCCTGGTGGGAGCAGAGGGCACCAGCTGGGGGCTCAGTGGTGGTGCCCCCGGGGCTGGGAGCACCGCTGTGCTGTGTGTGCGCTGTCTGCAGGGAGGCCGAGAGACTTCGTCTGAATCTGGGCGGGGAGAAGGTCTGGGGTGGTTGTGTGTCCTCTCCCAAACTGAGCCTCAACCACAGAATTCATTGAGACTCGAGTCACCATGCCTGAGCGATGCGGACAACTCTGCTGGTTAATGGTTCGAATCCACCCAGAGGTGCCTTGAAAAGCAAGCCTGACAACTTCGAAAAAACAGCCCCCCCGTTTTTTCACCTTTGAGCGCAGGCCCACTCACTCTAACGCTCGTGCGTCCACCATGTGTGGACACAACAGCGCTTGGTTTAGAGGATGTGGAACCAGATTTTTCTGGATGCACAGTCCTTCCAGAACAGAGAGCCCGCAGCCCTGCCTGAGCCCCCCTGCCCCCTACACCTAGGCAGCGCCTTGTCTGAGCCCAGTCCCAGCAACGTGGACTTTCCATAAACCCTGCACAGGGCTTCCCCGCCCCAGGTCATTCCTGGGCCCCGCAGGAAGTGGCTTGGGGTGTTTATTAAAACAGAGGGGAATGCCCTGCTGGCCTCCAGGTGTGTGTCCACCCTCAGGGGACTCCGACGCTGCTTCATGGGGTCGAGGCCTGGCTCCAGCCTATCCCTGAGTGACCAGAGAAGCTCAGAGTGATGGCTCCTCTCTGCCTTCCCTCGCTCTCAAATTACATCAATAGTAATAATAACAACCAAACCCAACCACGCTCAGCAGCGACTCGCCTTCAGATTTCCAGGCCTGTGAGTCTTTATGGGAGGACACTATCCAGCTCTCTCCCACAGAGCAGCTAGTGGATTTGAACTGCCGATCTTCTAGTTAGCAGCTCCTTACGCTCCCAATAGCTGCCATTTGTTGAAGACTCTGCCAGGAGTGGTGCAGAGCACCATGTCACTCAGG
Source organism: Elephantulus edwardii (assembly GCF_000299155.1). Taxonomy (NCBI): domain Eukaryota; kingdom Metazoa; phylum Chordata; class Mammalia; order Macroscelidea; family Macroscelididae; genus Elephantulus; species Elephantulus edwardii. Next base: position 5,343,880 of record NW_006399951.1, on the reverse strand, counting down.
CCCCATAGTGAGCAAGAGAGGGGGCACTGAAGGGACCCCGACAGGAAGTTCTTCCTCCCCCACAAGTCCGGGGGCTGCTTCTGGTCCTGGCGGGGGAGCCCTCTCCCTGCTTGTAGCACCATCCTCCCTGTCCCAAGACTCTCATCACCCAGCTGGGTGACCTCAGGCAGCTCACAGGTAATCTGGCCTTTGGTTCATCACCTGTAGAGGAAAGCTTGGACTGACTCGGGGACCCCATCTGAGATGCCTGGATCTGAGAAAGACGGGTGGGGGGGGGGGGGGAGAGGCGGGTCCTCCCTTGAAATGGCCCGGCCAGCTTTCCTGTGAGTCTCTTAGGATCCTGTTACTGCATTCTGTCCCTCGTCAGGCCGCAGCCCTGCCTATCTGAGCTGTTCTTTCTGACCTGGGATGGATGATGCCGCTGAGGGGTGAGCCAGGTGGCCCTCCTGTCTGTGGGCATGCGTGATGCCATTTTCCTGAAGAGTGAGGCATGGTACACCTCTTGTGGGACACCATAGGCATGTCATTCCCCTGAAATCAGAGAAGACAGGGTTGGGCCAGGAGCGTTGTAACTGGAAGGAGCCTGGGATCCACTTCAGAGGGGCCTGTGCCCAGAGGAAGCAGGAAGGTACTTGTTGTCAGGGCGGCTGAGCTGCTTCCCCCCTCCCCCGCCCCCACTTTCCCCAGAACAGCCATAGAAATGATCAAAAAGCAGCTGCGACTCTGCTTATCTCTGTTAGGGCTGCAAAGCTATTCCACCTCCCTTTCCCAGGACCCCTGACTTGCTACCTTAACTTGTACCAAGCAGCTACGAACATCCTAACTCCCAATTTCCTACTCTAACTTTAAGTAGCTGCTGGTCTCTACTTTAAAGCCAACCCGGCAGTTTCTCCTCAATACACTGTCTCTCTTGGCCTGAACTGGGTTCTGTCCTTCCTTGGTAACCTTACACATGTCTCTGCTGACCTGTGTCGCACAGGGAAGGGACAGATGCCTCTTGTCTGTGAGACGTGGATAACTGCCTGTTCTCTCCGGGGTCAGGGGAAGGTGTCTCTTGGCCCTTCTTGTGATGAGTGTCCTCTGGCTACTGGGTCCCTTGGAACATCTCTACTTGCTACCAAGGCTGCCGGATGCTCCTGGTGCCAGACCATGACCCTAACTGGGATGCGCAGGCCCCCACTGCTAGGGAAATTCCCAGGGAGTGTTTTAATTCCCCTTCGTTCTGCTGCAGACTCTTTTCAGAGCTTTTTTTTTTTTTTACATAACTTTTCTCCAGAAAGACCCAAATTCCCCTATCACTGGGCGTTATCAGGACAGCAGCAGGCATGGAAGGTTCTGGACTAGCCCCAGGCTGGTGCTGGCTGCCAGGCAGGGGAGGGTGTGCCAATAGTGAGGCCCTGTGGGTGCCAGTCCTGGGTCAGGGGCCCAGGGAGGGCAGACCAGACCACGACCCTGCCCTTGGGGTTCACAGAAGGGTGGAATGGGGGAGCAAGGCCTGGCCCTTCAGGTGGATATGCAGGTGAGATGCCCCAGGGTGCCGAGAGGGTGCTTCTGAATAAGAGATTTGGAAAAGCTGTGTAGAAGGAACAACCAGTGAGCTGGGCCTTGTAGGCAGAAGGCTAATACAGAAAGAACATTGGTCATGGAGGAACCACTTAGTCAGATGTAGGTTGTCGGGCCAGTGTGAAACTCTAGGGGTGCATACCGCCTGATGCATCACATCAAGACCATGATCTGGTAGAGGCAGAGCTATCTGCCACCCTCGCCACAGTGACACCAAGCCATCACCATACCAGGCACCTGGTGGGCTTCTCGTGAGCATCTGTGAACTGAGATGGTGAGGCTGAGCGGGCAGCTGGGGGGAGAGGAGGATTGGGCCTTATCTGGATGCTAGTGGAGACCAGGGAAATTTTCAAGATGATTTTCTTACCAGGGGTTGGCCCAGCGTGTGTCCTCTTTGGTTCTCCCAGTTCTAAAATCAATCAAGGGGACCTTCCAGATCTGCTGTCCTGGGAGCTAGGTCTGGGGTGAGGCTGTGAGGACAGTGGAACTAGGAGGCCTGTCAGGGGGACAAAGATGCTTCATGGAGGAGCCAGCAGGGCTTGGGTGGGGTTGAGGGGAAGGGCTGCTCCTGCTTCAGGCGGTCAAGGAAAGCACGCACCCTCAGAACAGGGTGAAGGGAGCAGGGAGTGTGAGTAACAGGGCCGCTCTGCCCGGAGAGGGACTAGACTTGCCCGACTGGACTGCAGCCGAGAGAGAGAGAGAGAGAGAGAGAGAGAGAGAGAGAGAGAGAGAGAGGAGAGGAGAGAGAGATATGAGAGAGGGAGAGGGAGAGATGAGAGAGAGAGGTAGAAAGAGAGATAGAGATGAGAGAGGGAGAGGGAGAGAGATAGAGGGAGAAGGAGAGAGAGAGGGAGAGGGAGAGGGAGGAAAAGGGAGAAGGGGAGGGAGAGGGAGGGGGAGAGAGAGGTAGGTAGAGGGGGAGAGAGAGACAGAGGTAGAGCTAGAAACAGAGACAGTGACAGAGACAGAGATAGAGATGGAGATAGTGATAGAGATAGACAGAGGTAGAAGTAGAGGTAGAGGTAGAGGTAGAGGTAGAGGTAGAGGTAGAGGTAGAGAGAGATAGACAGACAGTGAGTGTCCACTTCTATGCTAGGTTCAGCCACTTTGAGCCTGATCCTGAGCCCAGGAGCTGCATATAACCAAGAATGCGGCTCAGTCAAAGCCCCGGGGCCACTGAGTAGCTGGTGTGAAAGCTTTTCCTCATCTTCAAATTGTACTTGACGGTTATCCAGAAGCAGGAGAAGAAGGCCAGGCTTACGACAGCTGAGGCTCCCAGGGCACCGTTGGTTTCATTGTTCTGACAGTTGAGGCCCTCCCTACCCATGGGGGAGAACCAGTGCTCAGGGCCAGCCCTGCCAAGGTATGAGGGCTCCTGATATTGCCTCCACTCCCAGTGTGTCCTCCTGTGCCCTGTCCCAAGAACCTGATGCGCTCGTTAGTGACCGGTGACTCAGGACGCATTGTCCTGATTCTTTAGGTCAGACACCTTGTCTCTAGGCTCCTTATTGTATCAATCACCAAGACCTGTGAATCGGCCACTACACACATCTTTAATCCCTTCACCGTTCACATTCATATGACTACCCTCTACCCTCCGACTTCATGCTGGGTCCCTCCCTCAGCTCCTGTCTCGCGTTCCTTCTAGTCTGTTCTCCTCACTAACGCTCATCAGTTTCTCTTTCTAAATCCTCTCACATCCCCCACTTGCCCTCAGGAGGAAGCCTCCTGCCACCCACTGCTCCCGGCCCACCACTCACGTTGGTTATAGTCTAGCCACATAGAATCCCAGCAGCAGGAGCAGCCCTTCCCCTTATCCCACCCCAAGCCCTGCTGGCTCCTCCATGAAGCATCTTTGTCCCCCTGATGGGCCTCCTGGTTCCACTCACAGCCTCACCCCAGACCCAGCTCCCAGGACAGTAGATTTGGGAGGTCCCCTCGACTGGTTTCATAACTGGGAGAACCAAAGAGGATACGCTGGGCCCACGCCTGGTTCCTTGACAATGCCAAGCTCTCGTTGGTGCCAATCTTTGCACAGGCTATTCCTTGTCCTGTAAGACCCTTTCCTACCTCCTTACGTCCCACTTCCGTCCAACCCTCCCTGTCTTAGGATTGCTGCTTAAACTCTCACTTCTCCCCTGAGCTTCCCCCTTCTCTGCCCTCAGGTCACTGCCCTGTCACCGATCCCTTCCCCTTCGCAGTCCACTGGGATGCTTCAGTGAATGGCGCTCGCCATCTTCAGGAATCCTTTCCCTCTTGGCATCCCTTCTCCTTGACATCCGGGACCTGGCTCTCTGCTGGCCCCTCCTCTCAGCCACATCCCTGAGCCCTCCCACTCACCCCGGGTTCTCAGCACCCACCTCTATGAGGATACTTTGCAGCAGTTTGGGGATGAAGAACTAGCGTTTCTTACATTTTACAGATGAGAAAACTGGGACCAAAAAGAGCGGTTATGAAAACAGGTCTCAGGCACGCACAGAGCTCACGAATGGCCATGCGTGTTGGGATTCTGCCCTTGATTTTGTCTTCATTCCAGGCTCCTTGACTCCATCCATCACAGGTCTCGAACCCTGGGCTAGACACTTCCTAAATCTCTGTCCCTAATCCCAACCTGATATGCCACAGTCTAGCCTGGGCCCGGGTCCTGCCCGTTTCTGTGGCCCTGACCAGCTGCTTGTGGTCGTTCTTTTTTTTTTTTTTTTTTATTAATTTTAATGAAAGGTTACAGAGATTGTGGTCATTCTTGAGCTCACTGCCTTGCGGTTCCACACATGTCTGACTCCCAGCTCCTGAGGGGTGGAAATCGATCCCCTTGGGGTTCACTCAGAACAAGACATGCAGAACTGACCTCCTTCTTAAACTGTCTTCCCCTTTTCTGTTTAAACCAGAGTCATTCTCCACCTCCCTGTCTGTCTCGATAATCGGAAACTTTGACCTTGACTCATCCCTTGCTGCTTGCCCCCACATTGTATCGGACACCCACTCCACTCAGCTCTGCCTTCCAGTGGACGCTTGACTTCACTTCCTCCTCATTCCCGCTGGCTTAACTTTTGGACGGCAAGGTCCTGATGGTTTCAACAAATCCTGTGCTGATTTTCCCATCTCGTCTCTCCTGACTACATCTAGCCTGCACACCTGTGACTGACGGACCCTCTAAATGACTTCCAGCTTTCTTCCTCCTCCACCTGAAAGTCTCCTGCCCAGTTCTGGGGCCTCCCCTCCAATCGGATCCATTCCTCTCTATCCAACCTCGTGTCTAACAGTCACCTCTGAAAGGATCAGCGTGTGACATGGTTTGCTGCTCCCTTGTCCTTCTGAATCAGCCTCCCACCAACTATGAACAAACTCTCTGCATCTCCCAGCTGCCATATGTTATAAAGAAGTCAAGAATGGGGCCACTGTGCAGCCAGGCTTAGGACCAAAGTTATTGTTGTTGTTGTTATGTGCCGTCGAGTCGTTTGCAACTCATAGTGACCCTATGTACAACAGCCCTAAACCCTGCTCTAGCCTGTGCCAATAGCATTGCCTCTGACACACCCATCCCGATTATCCCAGTCACTGAATCAATCCACCTCACAGAGGGTCTTCCCCTCCTATGCTGTCCCTCTACCCTACCAAGAATTATGTCCCTCTCCAAGGACCTGTCTCTCCTTACAACATGTCCAAAGTATGTCAGACGAAGCCCCAGAATCCTTGCCTCCAAGGAGTAGCCTGGTTTAACCCTCTGTAGGATGGATCTGTTTGTTTTCTTGACAGTCCATGGAACATTCAATACTCATCTCCCAGCTGCCATATGTTATAAAGAAATCAATAACGGGGCCAACTGTGCAGCCAGGTTTAGGACCAAAGAGTCAGGTTTTACATTCCATTCTATCATTAATGGGGTGTGAAACCTTAGCACATGGCTTCTTCTGAGCCCCAGTTTCCACATCTGCACAGTGTAGATAACAATAGTAAATACGTTAGAGACTTCGGAGGACATGAACTGCCTTCAAGCACACATCTGGAAGACACTATGTGTCCCTGCTTATAACTATCGTATCATAAACTCCAGGCTTATATATCAAGCTGCCCTAGTCCATATCTCCCTTGCGTGCTAAGAAGCCTCTCAAACCCATCAACACAAGTCTGAAGCAGAATTGCTGTACCTTCTACCCTCATGCCTGCTCGTACCCCCATTCGTTGCCAGCCCCGTCTGTCTTTACACTCCGTGGTCCATCGAGTGGATAATTTTTATGGCTCAGCCTTTAAAACACTTCGTAACCCCTCACCTCTGCCTTGAACTCCTCCCCCCACCTGCTGGGCAGGCTACCTTCCTCCACGCGTGCTCGGTGACAGTCGGTTCTCAGCACAGCAGCTCCTCTGTCAGAATGTGGCTTTCCGTCTCACTCACAAAAGGTTGACAACCCTCAGTGGACATCAGACCCAGCATGCTTTGCGTCCTCACACCCTCATTTCTGCACCCTTGACCCAACACTGCTCTGGTCACATTGGCCTCCATGTAACCAGACTCATGGTCTTTGTCAGATGTCCACGCAGACTCTTCTTTTAGGCTGAAATAGTCTTTCTCCAGGGACACACAAGCCTCATCTCTTCACCTCCTTCCAATGTCTGCTTAAATGTCACCTTTTCAGTGAGGACTACCTCACTTAACATGCAGAGATCTGGGTTTGACTCCCTGCCAAGGCACCTCAAGCGCAGTGAGCACAGTGGGGGCTTGCATGTTAGTATGATACTAACCATGTTTCAGTTGAGCTTCCTGACTAACGATCAGGAAGAAAGACATGGAACTCTCACACTAAGAACTCCAGCCGTGGAAGTTACAGGGACCCATCCCAGCGGTTCAATCTCATTGTACATAGAATTGTGCCACGAATCAGGAGCTTGGCTTGGTGACCGCTTACAGAGAAAACAAAATCATATTTTAAATGACAAAAAGCCAACACCACCCATCTCCCTACGCAATCCTCTTTTCTTTTTTCTTTAACTGTGATTTTAATGAAAGTATATGGAAAGATCTGTGGCTCTCAGGCCTGATTTTAACTGTGTTTGGTCAAACATTCTTCTAAGTGGTATAGCACTGGTCTGTCCATTTGCTGTAGAGAGGTAACTTGTGGTTGCTGTGATGCTAAACACTGAGACACTAATGTGTCAAATGCAATGATGGTTACTCATGGTGGACAGTGTTTGGTGGAGCTCTCTGATTAAAACAAGCCTCTGTAAATTTTCACTGAAATTAATAACAAATTTAAATTTAAAAAAAAAGAATTAAGTTAGAGTAAGGATGGCAATGGATTTATAACTGCTCAGGCTAATAACACTATATCGTGGCATGGAGGAAGAATAGTGGAAATGTATCCACATTTACAATATTCCTCTTACCAAAACCATTTATGGAAAATAGGTACTGCATTGGAACATATATCTCTGGATTGGAAATGATGATATTGTTAATACTTCTAGCCTTAAGCTTAAAAGATTATAATGTTCAAAATTATTTGTTATACATTTGCTTTAATTTTTCCCTCTTTTAACAACTGGGATCTAGAGGGAAGAGAAAAGACCAGAGAATGGCCAAAATTATTGGGGCAGCTATTGCTGCCAGTTTAGGGCCTGTGTCAGGAAAAGGAAGTCTTACTCATATACAGTGCCACCCAAGGGTAATAAAGGAGGTCAGAATTGCTTCTACTGTGGAAAGCTGGGCCACTTCAGTAGACAGTGCCACAGACGAAAGCCACAGATAGGCAAGGGAGTAGAGAGGAAGCTCCCACTCACTTGCTTTAAGTGTGGCTCTGAAGGACACTTGGCCAAGGTGGCCTACATCAGGTCCTCGTGACAGACAGAACTGACAGGCCCCAGCTCCCAGCTGGAAACAAAAGAGGACGCTTCAACGATTTAGATCCTCCCAGAAGAGCTGTGGGTGAGCATTAACATTACTGGTAAATATATTCGTTTTCTCCTGGACACAGAGCCTACTAATTGGTCCTAAAAGGCTTCTGAGGTCCCACTCTTCTCACTATTTCGTAGTTGTTGGAATGAAAGGAAAACCTCATAAGCAGATCCTTACTTCACCTCTACCTTGCATGCGAACTTCCGAGTTGTAAAACAACCCAGTGGTAGATGGAATTTGCTCCAGGACTTAAGAACCATAAATGACATAGCTGAGCCTCTACATCTTGTGGTTCCTAACCTCTACACTATAATAGACAAAGTGCTAGTCTGTAGGACTTCTATTGTAAGAACCACCTTACCTCTGTAATTTGATTTGTGCCACTATTAGAACCTCTACTCGGAATATTATTGCTTTTCAATTTTTGACTCATGCACTTTTAACTTGTTAGTTAAATTTGTATCTTCTAGGCTGCAACACTTCCATGATACATCTTCAAGGATATGAACATGTACGGCTAAGCACAACTGATAACAGTGCATCTAAATTCCAAAATCAATCTCCATAATAGTCTATGTGTTTCCTACTGCCAAAGGGGCCCTTTAGAGTAGTGAGAGAAGACCTTCACCCTGAAACCCACAGTGTCCCTTTTCAGCAGGAAGTAGCTAAGAGAATACGCCATCCCCTTTTCCTTATGAATCAGGGTGAAGTCTCTCTCAGGGAGGAGTGATAGGGAATGGCAAGGGACACACTGACAAAGGAGATTAATCAGAACTGGCTTTGACAAGCACTGTGGCAATTGGACAATTAAAACAGACATTGGGGCGGGGGAAGAAGAACGAACTGGGGAGGAGGGTGGAGAAAACAGTGCAACAATGAATGAATGAAAACCCAAAATCTCTGTAAATGTTCATTAAAACTAATAAAATTTAATAATAATAATTAAAAAAAAACCAAACAAGCTTGGAAGCAGGAGTGGCATCCACTTCTGAAATAGCTTGCCTCCAGAAACTCTATGAACTTGGAGAAATAATGAAACTTACTCAGGTGTTCAGGTGTTTCATTTATAGAGTTGCTATGAGTCACCTACAACTTGACGGCAATTAACAATAGCAACATCTTTCCAAGATGGGGTTTTCACTCATTCCTTGATGCACACTGCCCTCCCTGCCTCTCCCTTCCTCCTTCCCCCATACACTTTGTAATGCACTTCTTGTCCAAGCTGTTTCCCTTTTCTGATATAAAACTCATCCTTCTCTAATACGTGGTGTTGGTGTTAGTTGCTATGAAGTCATTTCTGACTCACGATGCAGGAGAGAACTTCTCCAAAGGGCTTCAAGGCTGGGACCTGCGGGAGCCTTTCTGTGAAGACAGCCTTGGATGAGTTTGAACCACCCACAATCTGACTACTAATGCATATACCATTTATTATTTATTCTGTCTGCTGTTAACTGCCTCCCACCTGCACGCCTCTTTCCTACTAGAATATAAGTTCCACGAGAGAAATACCTTTACCTCTTTACTCTATATATATATATATATATATATATATATATATATATATATATACACACATACACACTTTAATGTAGGGAGCTCTGGTGGCCTAGTGGTAAGAATCTGTGCTGCAATCCTTAAGGCATGCAGTTTGAACCCACCAGCAGCTTCTCAGGAGCAGTGCAATTAACTGCCTCTGAAAACCCATGAAAGGGTCAGCTGCAGATCAGTTTTGACTCCACGGTACACAAAACAACAACAGTACATGGTAGGCCCTAAGTGCATACTTGATGAATTAATGAATGAACAAATTAAATGTATTGTTATTGAAGCGGAGAGCATAAACCCTTCTTGAATTACGCTCTGATGGATTGACTTCTCTTGATCTCTCTGTAATACTGGGCCTTGGACTTGGTTTCATGAAATCAGTTCCTTTTATTCATTGCTAGAGTCTAACGCTTTCTTTCCAGGAAACACTTGCTCCTGTCTCCTAGCTGCTTCACAGGCAGATCTTTAAAATCCTAACAGCCCTGGAGCAACTCGGGGCTGTGCTGCTGAGAGACACCTGAGGGCACCAGACCTGCTTTGCTGGAGGAGTCAGAAGGATGCCTGGTGGCCTGGCCGGGGAGACTTCCTGCCAGTAGGAACCTCTGTGCTGCAGAAGAAGGAGCCCTGGTAGTGCAGCGGTTAAGATGCTTGACTGTTAATCAGAAGCTCAGCATTTGAACCCAGCAGCACTTTCAAGGAATCCGTGGCAGTCCACTTCTTTGAAGACTGCAGAAACTCTATGGGGCAGTTCTACTCTGCCCTGTACGGTCGGTCCTATGAGTTGGAATCGGACGTACAGCCACAGACATGGCTTACTTTTCTCAGTGTTGCCAAGGAACATGTGTTCAGCACCAGGGTCAGCGCAAGAACCTGGCCTCCTGGGAAAAGAGAGCTGCAGGCTATTTCCACAGAGTCTCCGGCCAATCTGAAAGGACTCTGGGGGATTCTCCCCGTATTTCTGTCCAATCTCTGCCACTGCGAAGGATAGGAAGGGGGCCGCAGCTCAGCAACACTTCGAGATTCAGTGTGTGGCTCTGATAGCCAGTGCCAAGGCATTGCGAGAGAAAGAAGACTGAGCTCAGGATGTTTAAAAATGTGGGCAGAGAGTGAAGAACAAGCAGAGAGCCAGCAGGAGAGACCAGAACATCATTAGTTGATCAATGGAAATGCTTCAGAAAAGCCAGGGACTAGGAAAACACCCTTGTCATCATCAGAACTGAGCCCAGATGACCGTCCTGTGCTCAGATGCTCTGCTGTGGCCTCTGGGCTTAAGAGGTGCAGAAAAAGCGTGAAAGATGGCTGTCAGATCAACTAGCAAACAGTGGGTGCTTGGTCCATTTATTTCCTTGTCTGCCAATGTGGTCTTGAGCATATCTGTGCTCTAATGTATTCCAGAAAACCACACAAGTTTTAAGCTAGGTCCTGTAAGGAAGCAAAACCAGTATTGGCGCTGGTAGGTGCCATGGAGTTGACTACAACTCAGAGACCCTGTGAGCAGCGTTATCTGAACCCTGACCCCTTCTGAACCACCCTCAAGATCTCTGCCGTGCGTGAGCCCATTATTACAGTCACTGTAGCGGTTCTGTACCTTGGGCAGCTTCCTCTCTCTGGCTGACCCTTCTACTTTCTCCAGCTTGATGGGTTTCTCTAAGAACTGGCCTTCTCCTGACCACATGCCCAAAGTAGGTGAGCAAGAGTTTCACCACCCTCACCTCCAAGGAACACCCTGCTTGCACTCAGTTTTGTTTGTTCTTTTGGCAACGGAGGTATACTCAGTGTTTTCTATAGATGAGAGGAAACTGTCCATCTGCCCCCCAAGGAGTGGATTCAGACTGATGACCTTTTGGTTACCGCCCCAACACATGAGACACTATGCTACCAGGGATCTCACCATCAACATCCGTGGAAGCAGCAATCAAGAAATCAAACAATGCACTGCATTGGGTAAACCTGCTGCCAAGGATCTCTTTAAAGACCTCAAGAGTGAGGATGCCACATTAAAGACTAAGGTGGACTTTTCTATGAAGATGGTGCTGAAAGTAAAGAAGGAAGCCCCTGCCCCTCCCAAAACTGAAGCCAAAGCAAAGGCATTAAAGGCCAAGAAGGCGTCCTGAAGGGCGTCCACAGCCAAAAAAAAAAAAAGAAGATCCGCACGTCACCCACCTTCCAACAACCTAAGAAGCTGAGACTCCTAAGGCAGCCCAAATACCCCCGGAAGAGTGCCGCCAGGAGAAAGAAGCTTGACCACTATGCTGTCATCAAGTCTCCCCTGACCACTGAGTGAGCCATGAAGAAGATAGAAGAAAACAAACAACACACTTGTTTTCATTGTGGATGTCAAGGCCAACAAGCACCAACTTAAACAAGCTGTAAAGAAGCTCTGTGACATTGATGTGGCCACGGTCAACACTTTGATTAGGCCTGTTGGAGAGAAGAAGGCCTGTGTTCAACTTGCTCCTGATTATGATGCTTTGGATGTTGCCAACAAAATTGAGATCATCTAAACTGAGTCCAGCTGGCTAATTCTAAATACAAATTTTTCTCACAGAAAAAAAAGAAGACTAAGGTGGGAAAACAAGAGCATCAGAGGATGTGGGTGGCAATAGGTAGAACTCTATTTAGAATTGCTTTCCTATTCAATAACTTGCATTTTGACAGTGTTTGCAATCCCCACACGGATTCCATTTCTAGATCTCTTTCCTATCTCTTCTTGCTTTATTCTTGGGGCAAATGCAGCCCTTTCTGATGGTAAATGGTTGATTGTCTTAAGGAGTGTTGCTGCTCACCCCAGAGACCTGTCTTTGAGCTTAAAGTTAGACTTAGTGGGTCACAGACACTTGGATCTCTGACATGCCTTCCTGGGAGGTTTTTGTTTTTAGGATCATGTTTTTTTGTGGGTTGCTTTTTTTTTAATTGGAAAATTTAGGATCATGGGAAATTGGTATCAGCAGATCCATGGGCAAAGGGAATAAGTCTTAGTGGGCTCTGGATGTTCTTAAAGAAGAAAAGGGGTCATCTTCCCCTTGACAAAGTCAGCTTCTGACCATTGTTAAACTTTAAATTTTCTTTTTAAAAATAAAACTCAGAGAAGGGACAATTTCCTCCTGTACCAGTCAGATCTGATTTGACGGTACATGCCCAAAAAATAATAAAAAAATTTAAAAAAACCACACAACACAACTGAATTTAAAAAAATAAAGACAAAGATGGGGGGCAGGGAGAAAGGCAGGAATGTACAGAAATAATTAATCCAAAGAACAAATGAACCAAACCATGCAAATTCCAAATTCCAAGGCCCTGAGACCAGAACTAGAAAGTGTTCAGCTTATCAGTGTTACGGAATAAGAATCAATGTTATTGAGTTATAAATATTTGTGGTATTTGAGTGTGTATGTTTCTGCTCAGATACAATTAATCAGCTTACACCTGATTGCTGACACAATTGGAAATGCCCAAACAATTTACCCCCAGTTTGCAAGTAAATCACATACCAGGATCCAACTTTGGCTTTCAGGTAAATCACAAACACCCTCCAGGCTCCAACTTCGCCAAGCTAAAGGCTCACTCACAGGTAGGGCCAGACTGACTTTTAAATACAAAGGCCCACCCACCAGATCCTATTTACTACCCAAGAGGCTTCCCAGCCAAGCTGTTTGTAAATGAGATCAGATATAGTTAATCAGCTTACTTTTGATTGCTGACACAATTACAAATACCCAAACAAAACCACCACAGGCTTTCAAGTCAGTCACAAACACCTGCCAGGATCCAACTTCACCAAGCTAAAGACTTACTCACAGGTAGGACCAGACTAACTTTTAAAAACAAAGGCCCACCCACCCTATCCTGTTTACCTTTACAAGAGGCTTCTGACCCAAGGGAGATCTGATAGAGTTCATCAGCTTACAACACAGATGACACAACCTTACTTGCTGAAAGTTAGGAAGACTTGAAGCACTTGTTGCAGAAGACCAAGCAATGCAGCCTTCAGTATGGATTGAATCTCAATATCAAGAAAACAAAAATTCTTACCACTGGACCAATAGACAGTGTCATGATGAATGGAGAGGAAATTGAAACTGTCAACAGCTTCAATTTGCTTGGATCCACAATTAACACCCTTGGTACCAGCAGTCAGGAAACAAGGAGATGCATTGCACTGGGAAAACCTGCAGTTAGGGACCGCTCCACATTATTGAGTAGTGATGTCAGTTTGAGGACTAAGGTGCATCTGATTCAGGCTATAGTCTTTCCGATTACTAGCTATGCATCCAAGAGCTGGACAATGAATAAAGATGACAGAAAAAGAATAGATGCCTTTGAGCTGTGGTGTTGGAGAAGAGCTCTGAACATCCGATTGCATGGATGGCCAAGAGAATGAACAGATATGTCTTGGAGAGGGTGCAGCCAGAGTGCTCTTTGGAGGAAAGAATGATGAGGCTTCACCTTACATACTTTGGACATGTTGCTAGGATGGGCTATTCTATTCCTTGGAGAGGGACATGATGCTGGGAAGGGTGGAGGGTCAGCAAAGGAGAGGAAGACCCTCAACCAGGTAAATTGAAAGGATGACTGCTGCAATAGGCTCTTGTGTGTCAGGAACTGTGAGGCTGGCGCGGGACAGGACTGGGTTCACATCTTTTGTTCCCAAGGTCACTATGAGTCGTACTCAACATGATGGCACCTAACAACAACAACAACAACATATTTTCCCTATAATAAAAAAAAGAGAAGAGGGAAAAAAGCCTTTACAAATCTCTTAACACTGGCAAAGAAACAACAGATTACTGGCATGTTAAACCCTCTGTGCTTCAGGTAACATTTTTTAATCAGTTGTGTTATCAGTTGAGATAGGCCATTTGTTATGTTGTAATAACAAATAACCTCAAAACCTCAGTGGTTTAAAACTGCCCAAATTCATTCAGTTCCTCCTCATACCACACAGTTATCCGAGGTTAGCTGGACTCTTTCCCTGGCTCGAAACGAGTCATCCTCTCTCTGGAAGAATCGAGCAGCTGTTTTCTGGAATTCTAGAAGATTAGCCAGAAGGATAAGAAGCCAGGAAGGGCCTTAAACCATCAATTAAATGCTTGTGTTCGAACCATATATCATTTCTATTTTCAATCTGTTGCCCAGAACTGACCTTTTGGTCCCAACCTACCCCCAAGGGGTTAAGAAGAGCACCCCTCCTGCGCCCCCAGGAGATGTTGTCAACAACCTAAGGTGTTGAGGGCAATGCCATGAACAACAGATCAGAACCTAGCCTGATCTGGTGCCATGCTTTTCCTCTCTGATACAGACTGCCGATCACCGATCACCTTGTTGAAGGTCTCCTCTGCGGACCCTCCGCCTTTCCAAGCTCTATGCCTTTTTCCAAAGACTATCTCCTCCTAACAACGTGCTCAAAGTGAAAGAGAGCAATCCAGAAACACTCAGCGGCCTGACTACGCGAGGCTCCAAGGAAATGGAAACGGATAAACTTAACCTTTCTGATCACATTGAAGATGCAGATGTCCTGCTAGCTGATATCATAAATTTGGCCTTGGTCAAGGTCAGAAGTAGTTTGAGGGAGAATGTTTACATGGACCTAAATAGTATCCGGCAGCTTAGGAGAAAGGTTACTCTCACCTGGTTAACAATACCATAACATTTGTTACCCTATTTCATGAAAGTCAAGACAATTGCATTTCTTTAGAGGTAGCCCAGGATAGTGCTGATGGTTATATCTCAACGGCCACCCCCCCCCCAAAAAAAGGTGGCCTGGGGAGTAAGGAGTGGTGCTGGTAAGTCCAACCCCTCTAGCCGCCCCCTCGGGGGAAAGACGGTCTATCTCCCCTTGTGAAAGCTACAGCCTCCAAAAACCTGCAGGAGTCATGGAGCTATGAGTCAGTTCTGACATGATGGCAATGAGTATTTTGAGACTCTCCAGAAGTTTGGTGGTTCAAACCCACCCTGAAGCACATTGGTAGACAGAACTGTTAAACTGCTTGCTTGAAGGTCCGGTGGGCCAGCTCTGTTCAGGATGTACGGGGTCTCCAGGAATCGAACTGCCCCAGCAGAAGAGAAAGCCTGACCATTGTGCAGCCTTGTCCAAGCACCTCAAAGCAAAAGCAAATAGAAACAGGATAGGATGTTTTAGACCCTTGGTGCATTTCAAATACTAAATATGTTCTGTTAACCTTTTTTTTTTACAGAATAGAAAACTGGGGCTTAGAGCGGTTAAGTGATTTGCTCAAGGTCACACAGCTAGTAAGTACATGGAGCTTTTGAAGTGATATTCTGCTCCAGTAGCTAAAATACAAAATTCTCTTTGCAAAGAATTCTATTCTGTCCTCTACTGACGGTAAGAGAAGGCATTTGTTTCCTCCAGCTCGTTCCAGAACTCTTCTCACTTCATAGATCCATCTGCACTCAAATGAACTAGGTTAGGGAGTTCTCTCATTGGCTCAGATGCCTGAACGCTGCTGCCTGAGGAGGAAAGCCAGCTTAGCACTTGGTTTTTGTTCTTAAGTCCTTTCATCAGAAACATTATTTATCCAGGGAAGCATGTGACTAAAGCAAACAAAGCAAAGATAGTCTCCTGAGCTCCGTGTACACACAGACACAGACTCACATCCCACAGCTCGCTTGGATCTTGTTACTCATCCTCAAGCTGGAATTTCCCTGCCGTTCATTTCTGTGTTGTTCTGCTCAGCCTCACCCTTCGGGGGAATGTACAGAGGATACAGATGAGGGGAATGGAATCCACCACGAAGAGCAGCCACTGCCAGAGGGGCCCAGCACAGCCTGCAGAGGCTGACCAGTTCTGGTGAGGGGCCAGACCCCTTCATTTGGAGATAGGAGAGGGGGAGAGGGGGATGCAATAGCCAGAAGTGCAGGTTCCTAGAACTCAAACCTGGAGTCGGACGTCGCCAGGTCTGAAGTGAAACTCAAGAATCTTTTTAAATGTTAAGCACTTTTAAAAACTTAAACCCAAATGACCCCCTAAATCTTAAAATAATCTCAAGCTTGCTATCTCTCTCTCTCTCTCATTGTCCTCAAGTTGGAACCAGTCCTAGCTGACGCTCTAATGGGTTTTTATGACACACCCTTGCTTGCTGAAACTGAGGAGGACCTGAAGCGTTTGCTGCACATGGTCAAGGACTTGTAGTTTTCAATATGGATTGAAGCTCAACATTAAGAAAATAAAGATTCTCACCACTGGGCCAATCGGCAGCACTATAATAGATGGAGAAGAGAATGAGGTTGTTAGTGATTACAGCTTGCTTAACTCCACAATCAACACTCTTGGCACCAGCAGTCAGGAAATAAAAAATCAAATTGCACTGGGAAAAATCTGCTGTCAGAGAATACCAAAAAGCAATGATGTCAGTCTAGAGACTAAGGTGCGCCTGATGCAGGCCATGGTTTTCGCAATTACTTCTTGTGCATCAGAGAGCTGGACAATGACTAAGGATGACAGAAGAAGAATTGATGCCTTTCAGTTGTGGTGCTGGAGAAGAGTCTTGAACATACATACATACTGCCAAGAAAACAAATAGGTCTGTCTTGGAGAAGGTGAAACCAAGTTTCTCCCTGGAGGTTAGGATTTTGAAGCTCTGTCTCACTTACTTTGGACATGTGCCCAGGAGAGACTTGTCCTTAGAGAAGGACATCATACTCGGAAGGGTGGAGGTACAGTGTGGGAGAGGAAGACCCCTGATGAGATGGATTGATACAGTGACTGTGGCAGTGGGGTTTGGTGTGTCAGAGTTAGTGAAACTGGCTCAGGACAAGGAAGGGTTCAGAGCTGCTGTACATAGGATTGCTGTGGGTCATAGGACACTCGATGACACCTAACAACAAAAACAATCATTATAACTGAATTATAAATGTGGAAATTGTTGAAAACAACAATCGTTCTGTTGTGTATAACAAGGAGTGTGCACTTTTTAAGACTCTGTGCCTCACACTTCTAGAAGCAGTGACTAATTTCTGAGTTCTGGAGAAAGAGTCATATCCCACCTCTGCTGCTCACAAGCTGTGGGGCCTTGACCACAGTGTCACCTTCATCATTGATGAGATGGAAGAACTTAGCATATCACCTGGCTCGTCGTGATCATTAAAGAAACAATGGCTATTTCCGGAAGTAGCATATGATCAAGAACCAGTAGTGCTGAAGGAAGAAGTCTAAGCTACACTGAAGGTATTGTATAAAAAGAATAAATCCCCCAGAGGCACACGGTTCGAATCCACCAGATGCTCTGCCGGGGAAGGAGGGACAATCTCCTCCTGTACCAGTCAGATCCGATTTGACGGTACACACACAAAAAAAAATAATAAATAAATAAAAAAAGAATAAATCCTCAGGAACTGATGGAAGACTAGTTGAGATGTTTGAACAAACAAATGCAGCAGCCCTGGATCAGCTTACTAACTTAGGCCCACAAATTCGGAAAACAGCTACTTGGTTTGACTGGAAGAGATTCATATTTGTTTACATTTCCAAAAAAGGTGATCCAACAGAGTGCAGAAATTATCAAACAGTAATATTTTTTTAAATTTTATTTAATTTTCAAGTCAAATCAGGTCTAACTGGCACAGGAAGAGATTGCCCCTCCTTCTTCAAGCATCTGGTGGATTTGAACTGCACACCTTCAGAATTACAGTGCAGCTTCTTTTCCACTAGGCCACGAGAGCTCCCTCATAAACCAACAGTAAAATCTTACTACAAGTTCTTTTAAACGACTGGAACAGTACATCAACAGGAAGCTTCCAGAAATTCAAGACTCATCAACATCCTTTGTTATACAGATGACATAACCTCGCCTGCAGAAAGTCAAGATCTGAAGAAGATCAAAGGCCGTCACACTCAATCTGAGTTATGTCTCAACATCAAGAAAACAAAAACACTCACTACTAGAACAGTAGACAACATCATGACAGCTGGAGAAAGATGGAAATTGTTAAATATTTCTTCTTACTTGGATCCACAATTAACACCCATGGTAACAGCAGTCAAGAAACCAAAAAACCTGTTGCATTAGGGAAATCTGCTGCCAAGAACCTGTCCAAAGTGCTAAAGAGCAGGACGTCAGTGTCAAGACTGAGGTGCTCCTGAGCCAAGCCATGGTATTTTCAGTTGCTTCGTATAAATGTGAAAGTGGGGCAGCGAATAGTAAGGCAGGCTGAAGAAAATCAATGCCTTTGAGTTGTGTTGGTGAAGAGTAATGGACATACCACGGACCAGGAAGGGAAAGGTCCTAATCCGTCTTAAAGGAAGTGCAACTAGAGTCCGTAGAGGCAAGGACGGTGAGACTTCATCTCACATACTTTGGGCATATTGTCTGGGGAGTTCAGAGTTCTGGTGGCCTAGTGGCAAGAAGCTGCACTGCAATCCCAAAGGTGTGGGGTTCGAATCCACCAGATACTCTGCTGGAGAAGGACGGGCAGTCTCCTCCTGTACCATTCAGATCCGATTCAACGGTACACAAGAATAAAGAAAAAAAAAAGATATTAAGCTGGAAAAGGTAGAAGGCCAGCAATGGAGAGAAAGCCTCTCAATGAGACTGAGGGACACAGTGAATTTGGCCATTTTGGAAGTCACAAGGACGCTAAGGGTCAGATCTGGTGTCCATGTGGCCACCATGAGTTGTCGTCCACTGGATTATCACGTAACAGCAACAAACATACCAAATAATATAACCAGCCTGCCCCAAATCCTCCTGGGTGAGGAGTTCTGCATTGCTTTGGGCTGCTATGTATCTTGCAAGATGCTGTCTCTTTGAAAAAAATTCCTTGCTCAAGTGAGTTTAATCTGTCTGTTAGCGAGAGACACACCTCGGGCTGGAGGGTGGTCCTTATAATACCCTGAGGCAAAGTCGTCTTTGTGTCTTGATCTAAACCAGCAATGAGTCAAGGAGCATGGATGAAAATGTGGCCTCTTTACCTTCTCTGGTTCCTTCAGTCACTAAAGGTGAAGCCAGGGCCTCCAGGACGGGCCTGGGGTGGGGCTCCTGATCTCTGCCAGAGGGGAGGATCACTAGGAGAGGTCTAATGCTTGCATTGATAAGGACCCAGAAGGGTGGCAAGAAGCTGCGCTGCAATACTGAAGGTATGTTGTTTGAGGCCACCAGCCGCTCCTCAGAAGGATGGGCAAGCTCCTCCCACGTGATTAACTGCCTCTGAAAACCCGCTGGAGGGTCAGTTATGGGTCAGTTCCGACTCTGGCACACAGCAAAGAGAGGCAAAGGCAGTGAGTAATCCAAGCCACACAGCTTAGTAAAACAGACTCAGGCCAGTTAACTCCTCAACCACTCCAGGTAGCGTGGGTACCTCTTTCCCTGATTGTAAAGTCCTGCCCCTTGGGCCCAGAAGGGCTGGATACTGCTGACTTACCTCCTCCAGGGCTGACAAGGGTCTTGGCCCCTCTCCTGTTGATCACGTTTAGGGTCTTGTTGCTGGACCTTTGCCAGAGACAACACTCTTATTTCATTCACAAGACTTTCCAGTTTTATTAGTAAAATACAAAATGGCATTGACACTGGTGATGAGTGTTGGAAAAGCAAAAGGATCAACCAACGCCTTCTACAGTCATCCCAAAATTGTCCTTCTCCGTGTCCTGCTTGAAGAACTAACAATGTCTGTCAGCGGAAGTGGGGGGCGTCAGCCACCCCATCTCTTTTTCACAAGAGTAGAGTCTGAAGACTTGTCCCTTGAAGACTCTTCCAGACTGGAGAGGCCAGAACCAAGTGTGTTCAATACTGCTCTCCTCTTCTCTGGTGACAACAAGCTTCCCAAATGTCCCGCGCCAGTCCACAGGAGTGTCAACAGGCATAGCAGCAGGCCCTCCTCTGCGGACCACAGCCTGTTCTTTTTCTCTGAGCTTTCAGTCCCATCTGCAAAAATATGACACCCACTGTTCCCTGGACGAAGCCCAGTCCATGGGAGGCTCCTCAGGTGGAGGGAGGGGTTACTCTGAAGGGTGAGGGTGGTGGTCAGCCCAGTTAGCCTCCAGGCCCCTCTGGGCATGTCCGAGCCCTTAGTGGCCAACAAGGGAACCCTTGACTCGCCCACAACTTCCCTCCCCAGAATCCCTTTCAAAGACAGGCTCCATCACCACGTGGAAACTTGTGGAAATTCCTGCCCACAATGGGGGCGAAGGTGAGGGAGATCTTCGAGTGGAGAGAATAGTGTTTTCAGGAACGAGAAAGGCGAAAAGGGAAGCCGGGTCACAGGGACAAAAGAGCAAATCCTGGACTTAGGATGTTTGAGGCGGAGGACATCGAGCCCCGTTCACCTGCATAATGTAGGGTGTCTCCCACAGCTTTGCTCTGGCTGTTTCCGGGAGGCCTCGGCATCCTAGGGAGCCTGTAGGCTCACCCTTAGCCCCTCAGCCAACCCCACTGGCAGAGTCCAGGGCACAGAGAGGAGCCTTCCAAAGTGGGGTGCCCACCTCAGGAAGTCTGCGGGGCCCCACACTGCAGTCCTAGCAGGCTCTCCAGCTCACAGGGTCCAAGGATACGGTCTAGTGGGAATGATCATTAGGGGTCAGCCAGGGCTATGGGGAAGAGGGGATCTGGGTTGATAAGTGAGTTCCGGTGATAATGTGCTTGCCACGTACTTATCTAAATTCAATTCTTTCCTTTCACAGATGGGAAACCAGAGGCACAGAAAAAGGACAGGGGCCACCCCTCCCCCCATCACGCACATGCCGTGTGGCTTTGATGGCAGCCCTGTGACTCAAACTCCTCGCCTTCACAACCTAGACCCTACCTCTTCCCACAGCGCGCGGAGCCTCAGCTGGGAAACACCACACTAGCCTCATGCAAAAAAAAAAAAAAAGAAAAGAAAGAAAAAAACAAAACACGTGTCCCCGGCTGGGGTGGACTCTGTACAAGGGCAGGGACGATAGCACCGCAGGTGGCCGGGGGACTTGGCAACTGCAGCGGGACCAGGAGACACAATGGGTCTGAGGGTGAGGGCGGAGGGCCTGGCTGGAGGCTCACTTGTCACGTGGGGTTCCCACCAGGGAGCACGGGTCTGAGGAGCTAGGGTTCAATAAATAATTATTCATCGGGGACCTCTAGCCAGCCAGCAGCAGAGGGGACGTTTCTGGATCGGGACGTCAGAATGAGTGGTGGAAGCCACCCCTCAGTCCCCAAGAAGTCAAGAACAGTCAAGGGTGACTTCCTGGGGTGTGCATGGGAGCTGGGAGCCAGCCTGTCTAGAGGACCCCGCCTCCCAGTTCCAGCCAGGCCCTTGGATGTGAGTGGGGTGGTGGATGGGGGGAACCCCAGGCTACTGTCTGAGTCACACAAGTGGATGCAGGCAGGTGGACAGCTCACACTGGCACCAGCACATACGAGTTAGTGCCACAGCTCCGGGGGACGTAGCGTAGCCCTTCCACCATCTCCCCTGCCACCTTGCGGGAGCAGCCCTGGAAGCTCTGATAGGTGAACATGACCACCCCCAGGCAGAAGAGGAGGCCGAGGAAGGCCAGGAGGCCCACTGCCTGCCTCCGCGTGGCCGCCTGGGCGTCAGGCACAGGAGTGATGAAGACACTCAGGCTCTGGGGGTCTCTGGTGGCATGAATGGCCTCTGTGGCCTTGGGGGCCCAGCTGCCTTCAGCCCCAGACTCCCTGCTGAGAGCTCCTTCAAAGGATAGGGGGTTCACAGAAGCATGGGCCAGGCTGCCGGGTCCCCAGTCCAGGAAAGCATCTGTGTGAACTGGGACAGATTCTGGAGAGTTCTCTGGCTCCAGACTTCGGCCCTTGTCCCCTTCAGGCCCCATGTGGTCCTCTGTGGCTGAATGTGAAATGATGGGGGCCTTGGTGGAGGGGGCCTCTGTGGAGGGGACCTCAGTTGAGGGGGCCTCAGTGGAGGGGGCCTCGGTGGAGAGGGGCTCAGTGGAGCGGGCCTCGGTGAGTGGGGTCTTGGTGGAGGGACGCTCACTGGAAGGGCGCTCAGTGGAGGGGGTCTCTGAGGCCTTCCCTTTTACCCAGAGGCCTGGCCCAGCTTGGTAGGTGGCAGAACTGGGCCAGGTGATCATGGTAGAGATCATGGTGGAGACTGTAGCCACATTGAAAACCTCAGTACCTCCGGGCCCAGCTGGGGGGCCCGCATCCTCAGTCTTTGAAGCTGAGGGGGACCTGGTCTCTGAAGACACAGCCACTCCGGTTGGCAGCTCAGGGGAAGTCCCCAGGGCCCTCTGTGCCTCCTGGGAAGGAGACGTCAGCTCCACACCGCTCTCCCCTGTAGCCCTGGGCTCTGTCACAGCATGCTGGTCCGTTCCTTCGGTGCCTGGAGTTGTCCTGGGCTCACCCACGCCGATTTGCTTCTCAAACTTGCCACTATTTGGGGTCAGAGCAGTTGCCCTGCGGTCCAATTGCTCCATGACTTCCTGCACCCACTTCTCAGCCGGGTCAGCACAGAAGACTCTATGCTGTTTGGTTCTCAAGCTAAAAGGGAGGAAGACAGAGATCCAGTGACGCCTGGTCACCAGAACCCAGGCCACCGTGGACAGGCCTGGATCCCAACCCTGCCGCTGCTGCTTATTATCTTTGAGGCCTGTGGCAGTTTACGTCACCTCTGCTGCTTCCTCTCCTCCCCTGAGAATGGAGGAGATACAAATCCCTCCCACCTCCAACCAAACCATAGGGTTGCTATGAACCCTAGTAGCTTAGTGGTTGTGCTGTCAACCCAAAGGCATGTGGTTCAAATCCACCAGCTGCTCTCATGGACAATCTATCTGCCCCTCTGTGATTTACTATCACTGAAAACCCACTAGAAGGTCCAGTTCAAACTTTGCAGAATATAACAACCACAACATGGGTGTATTGTAGGGCACTCTGATTGTGTAGCATTTAGTGAGTTGCACAGTGACCCCAAAGGCATCTTCAGTGGGTTCTAATCCACCAGCTGCTCCCTGGGAGAAGGTTGAACTGTCTCCTCTCACCAGGATTGACAGCCTCAGAAATTCAATAATGGGGTTTGCAACGTGATGGCACTGACCTTAATGCAGTCCTTTATGGGGTTCTGTGAGTTGGAACCGACTGGACAGTTAATAGAGTTTGGGTAGGGTGACCAACCGCCTTGCATAAACTGGAGGTGAGTGTGTCCTCAGGATGTGGGACTTTCCATTTTCAAAGTGGAAAAGCCCCAGCAAGCCTGGGCTGATTTGCTCCCTCTCTCCTGTTGCTGCAAAAATGTAAATCACGTGGAGCTCTTGACTCAACACAAGAACCAGTAAAAGCTGATATTAATAGACATGTTGATGATGGAGTCATTAGTATTAAGATGGAGGCTCTCAGTTTCCTGAACGGACCCCACACCTAGCAGGTGTGGGGTCGGTGAGCTCGGTGGCTTTCCTCAGTGAGGAAAGAACCTGCTTCGCAAGGTTTCCTCATTCTCTCTCCTGATTGTTACTTTCTGGCCTCTACGCTTCCTCTCCTGTGTTTGCCCTTGGGCTGCAAGGTACCTCGTGAGCAAAGCCGCCTATAAAGAGGTCCTTTTGGGACCCTATATTCCAAGCCTTGAACTTCCTCTAAAGTTATGAGAGAAAGTGGCTGGTTCATTGTCAAAATCGAGGCTCAGAGTTGGCCAGGCCCTTTGCTCTGTACCATAGCTGTGCTGGGCATTGTGGCTATGTCTAAACTTCACACCTATCCCACTTGGTGGGCACCACATTCATCGCTGTTTTACAGAGGAGGAAGTTGAGGCTTGGAGAGGGCAATGGGCCTAACTCCAAGCCACAGACACAAGCGTGCTCCTGCGGGCTCCCACAGGCATGGTGCTGCCCTCTTCTGGGGCTTCCCCTTCCGTTCTTCACAGAAAGAAGCAGCACGGATTTGGGGGGAACCTGGGAGAAATGAGCCTGAGGTTGAGAAGAGGATTTGGGCAGGAGCACACCCCACACTTCGCCTCTCGGAAGCCGACCCTGGAGGCATGAGTGTGCGGGGCCTCGTGCAGCTGAGCTACACTATAAAGGGTCTCTGGCCGCTGGCTGCTGCCCGTCCAGGTCTCAGGCTATGGAACTGGACAGTGTCTGAGAGGAGCCCCGGGGAAGAGAAGAGGTTCCCAGAAGCCTGAAGAAAAGGCATCTGAGCTTGTGGAGCGGGGGGTCTGGGCTCAGCTGGATCCTTCCCTGAGGCCACTTAAAGTCTCCAGACCTCAATATCCTGATCTATCAAAGGAAGGAAGAAACCTGCACTTCAGTACCCATTTTACCAGGGCTCAGAAGGCGAACAATGTCACCTGGGTCACACAGCTGACAAGGGGTGAGGTCAGGACTCGTGCCAGCTGGTCAGTCTGGGGCTGCACTTGGAGACCACCATGCCTTCCTCCCCACGAAGCCTAGGCCTGAGTGCTGCATGGAGCACATCCAGCCTCTGAGGAACGTCCTCCCTCAGCGACAGTGACAGCTACAGCCCCTTCCGAGCCACTACAGTGGGTCATTCAGGAAACGCTCCCCACCTTGGTCAGGCTGCAAAGTGACTAAGGTCGGCGAGGTCATAGGCAGGCCAGAGCGTTTGAAGGGGCAGACGGGGGGTGGACACAGTGGTGGCGGGGGAGGTACCTACATGATGGCCGGCCTGCCGCAGGACGGTCGGTTGCGCTCATAGCTGATGAGTTTGGCCAGCATGATCCTTGACGTCATCTTGTTGCACACGACGGGGCATTTATTCACAGCATGGTGCTGACCTGGGTACACAGAAGCCCCGGTCAGCAGGCCTGCCAGAGACTCCCAGCTTCCTGGCCCCATACCAGGCCCCTCCTTGCCCCAGCTCTACCCTCCCTGCAAGACCCTGATTTCAGGTGCTGCCGTCACCAAACGTCTCGTGCCTCAGTTTTCCTGCCTATTAAAAAGGGCAGCGACAGGTGAGCTCTGGTGGCCTAGTGGCAAGAAGCTGCACTGTAATCCCAGAGGTGTGCGGTTCGAATCCACCAGATGCTCTGCTGGAGAAGGAGGGGCAATCTCCTCCTGTACCAGTCAGACCTGATTTGATGGGACACACACACACAAATAAATTAAAAAGGGCACCTCAGAGCTGTTGTGAGGAACCATGAAAATGAAGTCTTACTTATAAAGTACCGATTGCCTGGCACAGCAGGAAGTGCCAGCTGTCGTTGCTCTGTTGTACGGAGGGGAGTGACAAGCCAGAGAGGGACACAGAGAGCGGGGGTGAGGGGATCTGTCTGAGGTGGCACAGCCAGCAATTGATGGCATTTTGGACTAGAAAACTCTTCGGGGAGGTGAGAGGTTTTCCTGTGTGTAGACGATTTAGCCACTCTAGGCCCTTCCCAGCCAAGGCCTCCCTACCCTCCCATGCTCTCCTTCACCCCCCGCAGCCCACCTGGTCAGCGATGACCACCCCAACACACACTCACATACACCTCTGCCTCCCTCTCCGACTGCTTCACTTCACGGGCCCTTCTGGGCCTCGGGGACAACAAGCCAGACACAGCGCACCACATCTGCAGTCACACACACACACCACCCACAAACACAGCGACATATTCACATACTCCACACACAAAAAAACATCCAAGGACACACAGGCAGCAAGAAAACAGGTAGCAGATAGCACACGTTTTTAAACGTGTGAGCGCAATTGCTTTCTAAGGAAGGAGGGGTCTGAGGAATCCTTGGTTCTGCTATGATGATTTAGGAACGGAAATGTCCAGCATCAGACAGACGTGAGAGCTAAGCTGAGTGGAAGCAGGAGTAAGGAGGAGAGATGGAGATGAGGTGTGTATGTGACAGAGTCGGGGGACCTGGCCAGGGACATGGAGATGGCTGTGCCAGGTGAAGCCACAGAGAAACTCATCAGTCATTTGAAACTGTTTTCATTGTGTTTGGCCTCCCCTTTCTTCCAAAATGCCCAGCAAAATCAACTCTGCCTGGTGCGAACAAGGGGCAGCGGTGTAAAGAATGAAGACCTTGAGTTTCAGAACTGAGTCAAGGTTACGTTTAGCAGGAGCAAGGTCCTCAAGGAGTTTGCAAAGACCTGACAGCCAGGATTCCCAGGGCTGAAATGGGGGGACCGAGCAGCCTTATCTAATTCTGAGGGGCCTGAGGGGGCCCTAGCTGATACCTGAGCATCACCTAAGCACACAGGATCACACACAAATACAGACACAGTCAGAGAACACACACCACCTTTTCTAATACAGATGCACACAAGTGCCCAGCACTGTTTTCTAAAACCTGTTCTCCTCATCGCCCTTCAGTGGGAGCCGCTGCCTGTGGGTGGTGTGTGGTTCAGGGTCTACGGGGCTGGCCTAAGGACAGGATGGGTCATCCGGGGGGCACTAGCAGCTAGGTCATGAGCAGGCAGACTCATGTGGCGGCTCCCCAAGCTTTGAACTGCCCTTTGTCACTGAGGAAACACCCTCAAGAATCAGGATGTGAAAGCTGGCCTGCACACCCTTTTTCTCCCCCAGCAGGGCCTCCGGATGACTCAGCGGAGTGGAGCCGAACGGTTGCACTGTGGCCAGGCCGGGCAGGTGGGTGACTTTCTGGGAAAGCCTCAGAAAGGCTGTACCCTGGAACCTGGAGTTCAGTGGAGGTAAGGAGGCCCGCAGGTGAACCTGAAGGATAAGAAGGCCCACCTTCAGAGCTTTCAAGTGCCACCAGTCACCCTACGCTCCAAGTCTCCACCCTCTGGGGTGCCGCATGCCTGAACACCACAGTCCTACCTGGGCAGGTTGTCATTTATGTGGCCGAGGTGTTTGCTCAGGACGCTAGGATTTTCTTATCTTTTCTAGTACCTTTCATATTTCAACACCTCAACCAGGAGTGTCAGGAGGGTGGGGACCTCACCTTGTCTGGGTGCCACAGTGTTCTCTAATACCAAGGATAAGGCGAATACACAATTAATATCCACTGAGCGAATGAATTTTCAATTTGTCTACCGCTCCTCCAATTATCCATTTGTTGTCCATGATAATGTTATGTGCTGTTGAGTCGACTGTACCTCACAGCAACCCTATTAACAATAGGTCTGAATCCTGCTCTATCCTGAGCCAGTCTCACTGTCTCTGGCACATCTACTGCCATTTCTCCAGTCACTGGGTCAATCCATCTCCTCCAGGATCTTCTTCTCCTGTGCTGGCCCTCTACCTACCCAAGCCCGGTGCCCTTCTCCAAGGACTGGACCCTCCTGGAACATGCCCAAAGTATATGAAACTCTGTCTCATCTATCCATTTGTGTACCCTCAATTGCCACCTTGTATCTGCCCCCGTATACCTGCTACCCACTCTCTTATCTGCCAACTCTCTGTCTCTATCCATCGTCTCCCCCACTTCTTCTACCCAACCATCCATACTTTAATAGCTAACACATCCGTTCATCCATTTTCTGATTCAACATTTTTAAAAACTATCTTTGAGATAAAACCCCAGGCCTTCCTTGTCTTTAGCTCTGACTTTATTCTTCTGCAGGAGCTGATTCTAAGCTGAAAGAGAGCTCCTCAATGCCAATAAATTATATCCAATCACCATGCTAATTCCATCCACCAACACTTCTTGCTAGTGCCAGACACTGTCTTGGGTGCTGTGCGGCTAACTGGAGTGAACATGGCCTGTTTCTACTTTCCAGGGTCCCAGTTAAATGGACAGCTAAGACAAGCTCACATGTTTTTTGATGTTGAGCAACCTGTGTTCAGTACAGGTACACATTTCCTCTCTTTAACCCCCAACTTTTCTGCAAAAGGGAACTCGTTCCATTATCTCCACATGACAAATGCAGAAGATGAAGTGTAGAAAGGTTAATAACCTGCCCAAATGCTGTGTGGTTAGTTTTTCATACTAGCCCTAGATGGTCCATGGTTCCAGGCCACCTCGAACACTGGGGACAAATGCGGACTTGCAGAACACATCCGCCTCCCATCCCCACCCCTCCTCTGTGCAAGGAGAAGCCACTTCCAACTGCACGTGATCAGGGAAGCCTTCCTGGAAGAGCTTTCAACTGGCCTTCGAGGACTGCTAGGAAGCCAGCAGGCAGGAATGAGCAGGAATTTCTGGGTGAGACAACAGAGACAAGCGTGGCCAGTTGTTTCAACTTTCTGAGCCTCATTTCCCTTCTTTTTAAAATAGAAATGATGAAGCCTGTTTCACAAAGTGGTTGTGAGATTAAATATTTCATATATCTAGAGCACTCTTTTCTTAGAGAGAGGAGCTCTGAAAAGAACTATGAGATATCATCTCACCCCAGCAACAACAGCAAAGTTCAACAGAGCAGCAAACAACAAACGCTGGTGAGGTTGTGGGGAGATTGGAACCTTTATTCACTGTTGTTGGAAGTGTAAAATGGTGCAACCACTACGGAAGGCAGTCTGATGCTTCCTCAAAAGCTTGGAAATAGAAGTATCATTTGATCCAGTAACTCCACTATCCCCTAAAGAAACCACAGCTGCTACTCAAATGGATGTAGGCACACTCATGTTTATTGCTGCGTTATTCACAATAGGAAAGGAATGGAAGCAACCCAAGTGCCCAGAAACAAAAAAATGGATAAAAAAGCTATGATATCATCACACAATGGAATACTATGCAGCACTGAAAAAACAAGGAACTTGTAAAGCACTACACAACATGGGTGACCCTGGAGGACATTATGCTGACTGAAATATCTCTGCCACAAAAGGACAAATACGGCGTAACACCACTGTTATAAAGTAGGACTGACATGGAGGGTTGGGAGAACACTAGGAAAAAGAGTGGATAGATAATGAAAATTACATTGGAACAGATGAAGGCAAGGACTGTTTAAAATGAATTATGTGCTTAGGCGTTATATGTATGACAACAGTCTGGAATAACGAGTGCATTGCAAAGTGGACTGGGTGAGGGGAAAGGGGAAGTTATACATGAATGAATGAATATTTTTTTTAAAAAAAGAAAGTGAGCTACAGAGGGGAAGGGAGGGAAATGTACAACAATGAATGAATGAAAATGTAACTTCTCTGTAAATCTTCCGTTAAAATCACAATTAAAAAATATATTTGCGCATGTGCGTGTGCGTGTGCGTGTGTGTGTGTGTGTGTATCTGGTGGCCTAGTGGCAAGAAGCTGTACTGAAATCCCAAAGGCAGACGGTTTATGTCCACCAACTGCTCTGCGGAGAACGATGGGGAATTTCTTCCTGTGCGATTAACTTGCCTCTGAAAACCCACCAGAGGGTCAGCTATGGGTTGGTTCCGACTCAATGGTACACAACAACAACAAAAACAAAGCACTCTTTCCTTTCACTTTGGACTAATTTTGCCATTTTTTTGGACCAGAAAACTCTGCTGTGGACGCTGTCCTGTGCATTGTAGGACATTTAACAGCATCCCTGGCCTCTTCACACTCAATGCTAATAGCATTGACTTCTCAGCCAAAATGTGACATTTGAAATGAACTCAGAATGACTTCAGACATTGCCAAATGACCCTTGGGGAGCAAAATCCCCCACTTAAAATAGTCGCATGGCTCATTCTCTCAAGACTGTTAAATATCCCCTTATCATTGGGGCCTTTTGACCTCCTTTCTCCACCTCTGTCTTACTCTCTCTCACATTCTCTGTGCTGTTTATCTACTTAGTTATGGGTTAAACTGTGTACTCTCAAAACACATGTAGAAAATGTCAACCTCTCTCTGTGATTATCATTACAATCCCATTTGAAAATGAATTGTCTTTGTTATGTTAACTAAGCAGGATTAGTGTAGGATGTATCTTGACTCAGTCTAGCTTGAGAACTAAAATAAGAGATTAAAGAAGTGTTTACTGCAATCCCAGAGGCACGCAGTTCGAATCCACCAGATGCTCTGATGGAGAAGAAGGGGCAATCTCTTCCTGTACCAGTCGGATCTGATTTGACGGTACACACAATAATAATAATAATAATAATAATAATAAATAATAAAATATAAGAGATGAAAGAAGTATTTGAAAAGCAGAGATGGGGAAGGAGCGATGACAAACTGCATTAAGGTCTCCCAGAGGCAGAAGCTCAGAGACTGTCCCCCAGAGCTGAGAGAGAGAGAGAGATTTCACCTAGAGAACACTTGAACTTCAACTTCAGGCCTCCTAAACTGAGACATTATGACGTTCGTTTGTTAAAGTCACTCGTCATATGTCTGTTCCAGCACCACTGACATTTATGTACACATACATATATATGTACATACATGCATAAGTTTACCATAACATTCATTTTCTTGTAAAAGACTAAGTCATTTACTGATTTAGTTTGTCTGTTTTCTTTAGGAGAATTTTAGCCCCCTGGGGTCTAGGATGTTTGGCTGTGTTATTCACTGATGTGGCCCCAGAACCTGGAACAGTGCCTGACACACAGTAGGTGTCTGTCCACTCGTAACTGTTAGAAAAACGAATGAATGGCTAAACAGAATGCAGAAGAAAGCACTGGATGACACATGTGAGAAATAAATCAGTGACTTTTTCTTTTCATCTGACAGGCCCTGGATCTGAGTCTGACTTTACCCTTCCTGTCTTCCTCATCCACCTCCACCACCAGTGAGGGGTGCCGACTAAAGCAAGCTTAAAACAGGTTTTTTCTCTTTCTTGCTGGGGTGTGAGTGGGTGTGAATGCGTCACTGCTTGGGGGGTGCGGGAGGGGGCAAATCTCTGCTCTGACTTGTAGCTGCAGATTTGTTACATAAAGTGGAGGATCCTTGCCTGACACAGCCCCGCAAACCTACATTTGGGGACTGACGCAGCGTCCCTGCACCAGCCAGGGTGAGCAGGAAGCCCCCAGCCTTCCTTGGAGGACTCTCCGGGTTTCGGATCATCCCCTGGTCTTTCTCTAGCCCCCAGGGACTCTCTCGCATCAAGGGACAGGGCTTGCAAGATCTTCCAGGGTGAAAGGATTTACAGGAGGAGAAACTGAAGCTCAGAGAGGTTGCTATCATGTTTCCCAGTGAAGTCAATGATCAAGATTCAGACCAAGGGGTCTTGAAGCCCCGGGATGTTAAATATAGTGTGTTCAGGACTTCTGGAGCGCAGACCCCCTCCCCACCCTGCACGCCTCCCACTGGCTTAGTGAAAGGAGCCCTCCACCCACTCTCCCTTCCAAAATGCCTCAGAAGAACATCATACACTCCCCAGGCGGTAGTGCCTATATTTAAAGGCCCAGCAGCTGGTTCCAAAGAATGGAGAAACTGCCCAGTGTCACAGAGCAAGGCTGACTCTCCCAGCATTTCTTGTTTCTGCACACCAGGTCTCAGAGCCCCAAGCCCAGGCAGCAGGAAGCTCTCAGTGCTCACCTCCCACCCACCTACTCACCCTCCCACTCCCTGTCCTATTGCTGGGATTTTCCCAGACAGGAGTGTTTGAGGGAAAATGTGCTCCATGGAGGTGCCCTGGAAGCTGGGAACTGGTTCTGTTATCCAGAGACAGGCTGTGTGCCCTAAGGCAAACACCCACCCTCTCTGAGTCTCCAGCTGTCACTTGGCTGGGGTACTCCCTGGGGATGGAATTGACTCTCCCTGTGCCAGGAGGCACTAAGGTCCCCAGAGGAGCTGTGGGCCACACAGCTAGCGTATGACCCATCCTGCCTAGGGCCCACTTACAGTGGGTCTCTCTCTCTCTCTCTCTCTCTCTCTCTCTCTCTCTCTCCCTCTCTCTCCCCCCTGCATCCAATCAAATGAGTCTTGTCCTTTCCTGCCTCTCTTGCTGGCTGTGTGCATCCTCAGATTCGTTTCTAAGCCTCTTTGAGCCTCCATCTTACCGCTATCAGGTGGAATGAATACTCACTCCCTGGTCCTGGACCTCAGAGAGCTAGTGACGGAAGGCGAGGCACTTGCTAAGCTGTGTTTAGGGGACAATGGTGCGGTGAGGGAGCCCCAGGCAGAGAGAGCCGGGCTACACACTAGATCGGTGAGAATGAGCCCAATGCATAGGCTGAAGTGACCTTGATCTTCATGAGGGTCCCCTACTCCTACGAGATCTTGTAATAAGGGCAGATCAAGATCTAACTGTGGTCTGGTCTGAAGCCAGGTTGGGACTCAGGAGTTCAGGACGCTGGTTACACATTAATCTAGGGCTGGAAGGCCCAGCCTATTTATTGCAAGGGCCTGCCACCCTCTGGCCCACCAGGGGCTCCCCCAGCCCTTCCTGGTGGAGATCGATGCCCCTCCCAGGACACACGCATCTGGGCACCCTGTGCCACCCACCCCATCACCTCTCCTTGCTGCCACGAGGAAGGCACTTTGCTCCCTGGCTCATGCAGGGCCGGCCCCTGGAGATGGATCTTTCTGACAGGAGAGCCAGACAGCTCTGCATCCGCGGCCAGGGGAGGGGCGCCCATTCCCTCCCAGCACATCCCTCCAAAAGGGGCTGCTTTTTGAGCAGAAAGGCTGACAAGGTCACAGGCCTTATCAAGGAGGTTCTGGGTCCCTGATGCGATGATTGAGGGGCAGAGGTGGAGCTGGGAGCTCCGTCCCCCTGCTCATGGCCAACACCAGGCCCCACTCACCCGCCAGCGGGATGGTCAGATGGCAGAGGGCGACCAGGAGCAGCAGCCAGGAGCACGGCGAGGAAGTCATGGCTGAAGGATGAGGCGGAGAGGTCCAGGTGGGGCTGCTGCTGGCACACAGGGCCGAATTGCCTGAGCTCACCGCCGACCCCCGGCTCTCACAGGCGGCCGCTTTTTATAATGGGCTCCTGCCTCCGCCTCCTGCCTCCGCAGGAGTGGGAGGAGAGAGGAAGGGAGCCAGTGCGCCACGGCTGGATTCCTCGGGATGTTGCCAAGGAACCGCGCGGCTCCGTTGCTCTGGGAGAATGGCAGCGGCGGGGGCTGGTTGTTTAAAGTCCTGCGTCCTCACATCCTCACACCCGGACCAGCCTGGGAGGCTGAACCAGACATACCAGGGTTCAGAGGGCCACCTCTCCTCCCGTCTGCCCACCTAAATCGTTCCCAGGAGCTGGTACACGCCCCAAGATTTGCGCTGAGGCTGTAGCTCCTAAGGAAACAATAAACAAAAGGACAGATGGATAGAGTGCTGGGGGTCACTGGTCTAAAGTCTGGGGGTCCCACCCGCTGTCCAGGTCTGACAAGATTCTGCTTGGATCTGGGAATTTTATCTCACATGGCACAACATGAGAGAACCCCCTGGCGCCCACCCCTTAGAGGTCCAGATCCGGGCTAAGAGCAGAGTGATAAACTGGGATCTCTCTGGGGGGCTCATGTGATGCAACCCTCCAGCCCAGCATGCGGCTGGGCAACAGGAGGGGCCCACGGTAGTGCTCACTTCCTGCCCCACCTCATGTGGACAGATGGGGAAACTGAGGCCCAGGGAGAAGCAGAACAATTCCAGGTCCCTAGAGTATGCAGGTGGGGATCCTACCTTTGCTGCCATAGACAGGAAGACTGGGCCTTAGGAGATGTGAGGGACACAGGATACAGGAAGGCGCTTTTGCCTCCTGCTTCCTCCTCCCCAACCTTTGACCTTGGCCCTGGCCCTGGATTGCCACCCAGGTGCCTCTTGACTCCTCCCTGAATCTGCAACCTTCTCTGGGGCCACAGTCTTCCCGCTGCACAAGGCAGGGCTGGGAGGGGACTCTCGAACTTTCCCACTCTGGGTTCATCGTCGGTTAGAGAGCCAGGTGGGGCCTGCCAGCAGGCTCTGTGAAAATTGCTGTTAATGTTCAGGTGCGCCCATGGCCTGCTTCCATGCCGTCTTCAGGCACAGGAGACAATCCCTGAAGTACAAGGAGAGGCCAGCAGGAACCCAGCGAGGAGTTAGCTGTTTTCACCCTGTCCTGGACTGCTGGTCAGAGAGAACCAGCTGTCTGTGAACCACGGTTCCAGGTGGCTGAGTGAACTCGGTGCCTGGTGGGGTGGCGGAGGGTCCACAGCTCTCAAGGGAGCTCAGGGGTTCTCTCACTGCCCAGCCAACACCACACCCAGCACAGCAGAGATGACTGAGGCGGGGAGC
>NW_006399951.1:5298282-5309861 GCF_000299155.1 Elephantulus edwardii | reverse complement strand
GGACAACATCCACTCATGTCCAGCCCAGCCCATGTGGACATGGAGCCAATAAGTTTCATGTTTCCACTATCTAAACCCTCACTTGTTCACTGGGGATATTGAGGCACAGAGAGGGACAGGAAGTGATAAGAATTGAAATCTGAGGGAGCTCTGGTGGCCTAATGGCAAGAAGCTGCACTGCAATCCCAAAGGTACGTGGTTCAAATCCACCAGATGCTCTGCTGGAGAAGGAGGGGGCGATCTCCTCCTGTACCAGTCAGATCTGATTTGACGGTACACGTAAAATAATACAATAAAAATTAAAAAAAAAGAATTGAAATCTGGGGCTCTTTCTGCTTTTGTCCATAGTCAGAAAAGGAAGGTGGGTTCAAGAAAATGGAGGGGAGAAGGAGAAAGGGTAGAAAGGGGGGACAGAATGGGGTGAGGAGACGGAAGAGCAGCACCACTGATTTGTGGTGCTCAGTCCTGTTCAAATTCCTCCCATAGTCCCCGAAACGTGCCTTGTCATTTTCACACCCTTTCCTCTTCTCCCCGCTCTCCCACTTCCGTTCCCCTTTCTCCTTTCTGTCTTTTATTCTAACCGAGGAAAAGCCACATGTCAAGCAATCCATTTTAAAGTGCACGTGCCATTCACAACAATGCACCCTCCCCACTGCCGGCTCCCAAATAGATCTGTCACCCAGAAGAAAGCCTTTGTTGCTGAGTGCTTCTGAGCTGACACCGACTCCCAGTGACCTTCGTGACCGAGTAGAACTGCCCCTCAGCTAAGGGGATTTCTGGGCTGTACGCTGTGGGAGCAGGACCAGGTCTTTCCCCCTCAGAGCTACGAGGTGGGTGCATGCCACCCACCTTTCATTCCTGTTAGCAGCCAACAAGTACTGAACTGGTGCACTACCAAGGTTCCTTCAGGAGTCTTTAAGATATCTCTTCTTTTATTCACACAATGGAATACTACGCTGCATTGCAAAACAAGGAACTCATACAATATTATTCAAAATGGGTGACCCTGGAGGGCATTATGCTGAGTGAAGTATCTCAGTCACAAAAGGACAAATACTGCATGGTGCCACTGTTGTAAAACAGAACTGACATCAGGGTTGGGGAAAGACTGAGAAAGATGGGTTCAATAATGTATACTGCATTGAAACAGATGAGGGAGAAAACTGTTTAAAAGAGATGTGATTAGGAATTTTTGTCATGATGGGAGTCCAAAGGAAGGGCTGCATAGTGGAGTAGACCTGGGGGAAGGGATTGTAAAACGATAAAAGAATTTTTCTTTTAGTTTTCCAAGAGGGTAGTGTACTAGGGAGGAGGGTTGGGAGGGCAGAAAAGTGCAACAATGAGTGAGTGGAAATCCAAAGTCTCTGTAAATTTTCATTGAAATTAATAATATGTTTTTTAAAAAGATATATCTTATTTTGAGTTAAAATCTAGCCTGGGTTCATGCATTGCAGTTCATTGCTACTTCTTTTTAGTGTAGAACAGTAATGAGACTATTTTCCACAGCATTGACTTTCTAAAGTACCAAGGTCATTGTCTTATAAAATGTTCTCACTCTTAATTTGTTGGATGTTTCCCTGTTAAGTCATTTAATCTGTTCCTCTATTTCATGTATTTCCTGTAAACTGGGAGGAAGATGTAAAGGCTCGATTAGATGCAGGCTTGGCATTCTTGGCAATGTGACTACTTCTTGGCTCACGCTGCTTCGTGTCAGGGCGCGCATACAGCTTCGCGGGCCTGCAGGACGGCAGACCTCTGAGCCTCGCTGCCATACAGAGCTGTGATTTCCTTGCGATTTGCAAGTAACCGGTGGGGTGAAGTGCTGACATTCTGCAACAGGCAGACAGGCAAGATTTTTGACAGAGGGAAAACCCTAAGCAACGTGGGAAACGGGCTGGTGCCATTGATGATAATGCAGGCATTCCTGCCTGGAGCCTTCCCTGGGAACCTTTGGAAGGACTTTCCCAGCCCCAGAAGCAAAACAGAAACCCTCAGCTCTGCAGCAGGGTTTCTGTAAAACCCTCAGCTCTGCAGTAGGGTTTCTGTAAAACCCTCAGCTCTGCAGCAGGGTTTCTGTAGCAGCAGATACATCCTGCATCTCAGGATGACGGAGGGAGTAGGGGGACAGTCTCACTTACCTCCCCTGGCACCCCACCTAAATCTTCTGATCAACTTAATTTTGCTGGACAACGAGGAGGACTGTCTGCTTGTTCTCTGATACTTCCTTTGTGCGTACACATGACCGTACTTTCTGTATAACATCAGACTTGTACAACCATGCACACCAACATGGACTGTTACTCACACAGAAAGAAACTGAAGTTCAGAGGGGCAAAGAGATCTGCTGTGGATACCTAGCCAGTGGGGGGTGGCTCCTCAGGCACCCTTCCTGGTGCTTCTTTGGCTGTTGGACAAGCGTCTTGGAGGTCAAGAACTACTGCCCTGGAAACTGTGGTGGGAGGGCCAGATCTGAGGGGGGAAAAAGCCACTGGTGCCAAGATGTCTTTTTAATGGCTGTTTACACTGAGAAAGTAGTGCACGCACTCAAAGGCAGGGAGGGTTTTGCTTTGTTGTTTAAAGAGTGTGAAGTTGTTTAAGAATTCCAGGAAAAGCAGAGAATTAGGAAGTTCAGGGAGTCTGGGGGAGCTCAGCACCAGGCCCAGGCATTCCTCATGCCTACCTCCTGCTGGACACACAGCTTGGATTTCCCAGCATCCCTTGAAGTCAGGTGATTCCATGTCATCACGTTCTGCCAATGGCACGTGGGCTTAAGTGGTGAACACCTGGTCTGGCATAGAAAACTGCCATAGCCTTCCATTCTCTTCTGTCTGCTGGACGAACAGATCTGAGCTGAGACCCTAGAGAAGGACAGAGTCATAACAGAGAAGGAGCCTGGGTCCCTGATGGACCACATGAGAGGTCACCAAGAATATCTGCTCAGACTTTGCATGAGAAGAAGTAAACTTGCACTGTGTCAAGTCTCTGAAATGTTGGAGTTGTTTGCTTGTAGGAAGTAGCCTTTCTGGACTAATTATGTTATCATTCTTCCCCAATGTCCATCCTTTAAAAGGGACGATTGAGGCGAGGTTATTAAGTGAGTAATGAGTGGATACATGAGTATCTGCTTAAAGCTCTAGACGGAAATACCATCAGATTCTCACAACTCTCCCGGGGTAGAGCAAGCCTGGTAGGTGGGAACTCAGGGATGAACACTCGAGCTTCCTGTTAGCGCCTGAGCTTCCTGTTACCTCATAGGTCTTTGTGTCTGTCTGGCTCTGCCCTCCCCTCTGCCATCCAGGAGACTCTGGGAGAGCTACCTCAGGTCTCAGCATCAACGATTCCCCCCCTCAGAAGAGAGGGGACAATGGTGCCTAATCCTCTCCCCACCTCACAGGGACAACAAATTATGTCAAGCATCCAAAACAGAGACTGTTTTAGAGAATTTATTTTCCAGAAGGTCTGAGCGGCAAGGACAGGACAGAGCCTTGAAGAAGAAGAGAATCTGAGGACACAGAGTAGACACATGGCCCTGGGCTTCAAGGGTGCACAGAGCTTAACGGCTGGCCGAGTGTCATTCCCCATCCTTGGACCTCAGTTCATTCGTCAGGAGGCTCTGAGATGTTAAACGGTCTCCTCTGGGTCGTCCAGCTCTAATCTCCAAGCTGAGCTGCACATTTGAAGCTTCTTTCTTTCTTTTTTTTTTTTTTAAGCAAAGAAGCTTTTTTTTAAAAAAAAAAAAAACTTGTGTGTGTGTGTGTGTACCGTCAAATCAGATCTGACTAGTACAGGAGGAGATTGTCCCTCCTTCCCCGGCAGAGCATCTGGTGGATTCAAACCATGCACCTCTGGGATTGTAGTTGCAGCTCCTCGCCACTAGGCCACCAGAGCTCCCTACAAAGAAGCTTTTATTGGGGGCTCTTGGATGAGGTTCACTGTTTTAGGTGGGAAAGGGGCGGAAAGATTTAGAGAAGTCGCAGCTTATTTCCTTTAGTTGGGGACATGGCTGTACCGGAGGACGTGAAGGTTAAGTCCCAACTTCCAGCTTGACCCAAGACATTCTGAGACCCTCCCCCAGGGCTGTGTGTGTAACTCTACCTGTACACTCCCCCATGCAGCCAGCTGCTTCCCAGGGCCAGGAGAGCTCCCTCAGAGTTTCTTAAACCTCCCATTCACCCATTTACCCTCTTCTCAGATGCAAATATGACTACAGCTTGTAACACTAAGTCAAGAGTATTCATTCATAGGATTTGATTACTGGCTCTTCAGGGAAGAAAGGGGGGGGGAAGTGGACTGCGGGGTGCTCTAAAGCAACACCAGGCTTGGTGTTGGCCAGTGGACAGTTGATCTAGCTTGCTCTGACCTTGAGTCTGGATTTTTGAAGGATCACTCCTTCTATCAATTCATTCTGTAGTTCTAGCTCCGACTCTGATCACTGTGCTCCAGGCTAAAGGCCAAGAGGCACGAGCCATCCAGATGTAAACCTTGATGAATACCTGGAGACTAGTGGATAGCTGGAGCACAGGTCCCAGATCCTGAGGATTCTGGAAGATTGTCAGGGCCATTCATACAGGTCAAGGAAGTCTGGACTGCAAGCTAAGTGACGTGCTGCTTGCACCCAGCAATACTTTGGAGGGGGGCTGGTCGACTGGACATAGAAGGTGATGGCAAGGGCATCCTGGGTGCCAGCCACAAACCACACAAAGCTCCCAAAGTGGAAACGTGAGGCATAAGTTTGGAGAATAGTGAGTCCAACATGCATGAAGGGAAGAGGGTTGAGGCTGGAGACAGGGATGGGCCCAGAGGTGCTGAGTGCAGGAGCTCTGACTTCAAGCCTCAGCACTGAGCGTCCAAGGGAGGGTTTGAAGCAAGGGAGTGTCTGACCAGGATAGTGGGCTCTGTGGCTGCTGCAAAGCAGAGGCGAGGCGGGATGGCTTGGAGGGCACGCATGGAGGGGCAGGGTGGAGACTTGATTGGAAGTGGTGGCCGCAGGCATGGAGATTGGTGAACACAGAAACCTTGGCATTAAACTTGGATTTGGTGAGCAGCTGTCAATGGTGGGAAGGCTGGGTGCCATGAGCCATCCCGAAGGAGCCACAGCCGTGGTCTGATGGAACAAGACTCTCCTTATTTGCTCAGCTTTTGGAGAATCTTCTTCACCCAGGACAGCCTGGGGTCAGCACAGATCTCCCTGTCCTTGATGGTTTTCAGGCTGGAAAAGAGGTGGATAGCAAAGCAGCTTTAGCATGCAGCATAGATAGCACACATCCCCGGGAGCTTGGCATTTACAAATCACCTGCTGTGTGTAGGCTCCAACATTCATGAGTCACCTACTATATACAGTCATTGACTAAAGAGCAAACACTTTCCAATCCCTCAACTTCTTCCTTTGAGTGTCAGGTCAAGTCATGGAACAGAATTCCCCAAAGTCTAAAAACAGTCCTTGACATTGCTTAAGGAGAGAGTAATTGGTAGTGACCATGAGCAGGGACTTTGGAGGCAATCTCTCTAGGTTCAAATCCTAGCACTGCCACTTGCTAGCTGTGCAATCCAGGGCAAGTCATTGAACTTCTCTGAGCCTCAGTTTCTGAGGAGGTGATAAATATAGTCTGAATTCATAGGGCTTTGATGTCAAATTAATGTGTCTCTATTCCTAGAAATCAAAGTACTCAGAACAGTGTTCAGCACAGGGCAGGCTCGTCTGGCCTGAGCCCTTTACATGGGTTTGCTTTACCAACTCTTATAGCAACTCTATGAGGCATTATTATTCTTCTACCCATTTTACAGCTAAGTAAACTGTAACCTCAGGAGAGAAAACCAATTTGCTTGAGTGTCCGAGCTGGTAAGATGTGACTGCACCATGCATATGGTGAACTGCGCAGCACACCCATCCAGGCCCCTCTGAGCAC
Source organism: Elephantulus edwardii (assembly GCF_000299155.1). Taxonomy (NCBI): domain Eukaryota; kingdom Metazoa; phylum Chordata; class Mammalia; order Macroscelidea; family Macroscelididae; genus Elephantulus; species Elephantulus edwardii. Next base: position 5,303,955 of record NW_006399951.1, on the reverse strand, counting down.
CTGCCCTGGCCCACACTGCAGCAAGCACCTGGCCAGGCCCTTGGTGGGATAGGAGTGGGGAGCACATTCCCTACCCGGTGAGGGCATGAATGAGTTTAGGACTGCTGGTGGGCCAGAGATCTCCCTCAACCCCACCTTCCTTCCTGGGGATTCCTGTCTCTTCTGCACCAACAAAGAGAAACAAAGAAGGCAGCAAAGTTGAGTTCCACCACGTGGGCTGCCTTCCAAAATTGCCGGTGAGCTCCGCCATGTGGGCTGCCTTCTGCAGTTGCTATGTGGCACCGAGCCGGGTTTGACCCCTCCCTCTCTCTCAGACTCCTCATTCTCCCCACTGTCTGTCACATTCTTTCCAGAGTTCCTGCCAGTTCAGACCCCAATGATCACGGCCCAGGCACCCGCTTATGTTTGAGGCATTGAGAGTTACACTTTCCAACTACTGTTACCCCAAAGCCAAGAGCCCCCAAACCTTTCTGTGCAGGTTTCCTCCCTGCAGAGGGTTGCCTCCAAGATTCACTGGGTTAGTGGACCGAGATCAAGTGTTTACAACAGTGCTTGGCACTCTAACAAAATAAAAATAAACAAAAGTTGCTACTTCCATTATACAGATGGGGAAAACCAAGGTTGAGCTCAAAGGACGTGAACCCTGGAAGGGCTTCCAGCTTTCGCCTTTTTTCCTATTCACCTGCCGATCCTTCTCTGGGGATGGAGTTGGCAGTGAGAAGGAAAATGACAAGGAGTGGAGGACGAAGGAGTTGAAGGAGCCTCTAATAGTTGGCTCTGAGCATTATTAAACAAGGTAACGGAGGTCAAGCCCTCAGCACAGCGCCTGAGCACACAGAAGTCGGCTCTTAGCATTGTTCTCCTTTGAAAAGCAGCCAGGCAGGACCCACAATGCCTCGGAAGAGCTCATCTTCACGGACTAAAGAGCCGTAGTCATGGTGCCCATTACCTGCACTAGCTCAAGCACCTGACCATTCAGGTCTATGTTCTCAGGACCTGGCCCATTGCCTGGCACGTAGCAGGTGCTAGATAAGACATATTGAATGACCACATTATTTTTGTTTGTGATATGCTCAAATTGGAGCTAAGCCATTCACTCCAGCCAAACCCTCCAGGGTGGCATCTGGACTTTCAAGATTCAACCCACCATCCCTGACTCAACCCCACCTAGCTGTACCTGGACCATCCTGGGCCACAGGTGCCAGGCCCCACCAAAGCCCTGATTCCCAAGCTGCCTACTCACACTACACCAGGCATCCGGCAGGATTCTGAAGTCCAGAAGAAATCTTTCACCATGCGCACGGGCACGGGGTAACGAATATGGCTCCGGCAGCAGATGCTGTCCTCCACATTGGCTCCGTAAGGGCCTGGGGAGAGGGGGATGGTGAGGACCCACAAAGTAGGGTACAGGGGTCATCCTCAGGCCCAACTCCAGCCCCGACCTCCTCCTTCTCCAGGGAGAAGACAACTTTTCTGTTTTCCTCTGGACAGTTGGTATCTGGAAGATTTGGGGTCCTCAAAGATCTTACCCGCAGGCCCTCTGTGAAACCACTAAAGGACCAATGTCATTACTCCAAGATGGTCAACTCAAGAGCATGAGACTCATTCCAACTGATATCAATGGTGCTCTGAGCTTCTAGATGAGATTCCAAGCCTGTGGGCTGGATGGAGCTTCCCAACCTCACTATTCAAAGGGTGTCCCTGGTACCAGCATCATCAGTACCACCTCCTTCACTCTGCAGATGGGTGGGAGGCTGGACTGAGTCCAGCGAGGGAAGGACAGACTCAAGGTCACAAGGCCATGGCAGAGCCAACACCAGGGTTCAGATGACTTGTGGTCACACAGTTGATGGTCTGAGTCTTGCTTGGCCTGAAGTAACTGGGCCACAAGGGCAAGTTAAACAATATCTGTAAAGCCCAACTTTCTCTCTCGGAACAAGGAGATAATCAGAGCTCTCCCACTTTATGAAATCCTTAATGCAGGGAAGACTTTCAGGAAACCCAATAACTGTGAGCAATTATTATTGAGGTTTACCTGACTCCCAGTCCGGTGTTCTTCCCCTTACCCAGGCCGGGGCAGGAGAGCTTGTATCAGGTAAAGAGAAGTTAGGAACCCAGTGGTGAATGTAGGTTCTGGAGCAAAGATGGCGTGAAGGGAGCAGGCCCAGCCTTCCAATGGAAAAGCCTGTTTCCTAACTCCTGCCTTTCCCCATTCCAGTCAGCCCAGCCTTCTGGTTCACCTTCCACACCTCAACACTCCTACACTCTAGTTCTCTGAGGTAGAGGTTCCCCGGGTCCTAGCTACCACAGCCCTCGAATTCAGCTGGAGTAATTGCTAGAATTCAAATCTCAAGGTCACCCATTTAGCAGATGTCTGAACTAAACCCCAAAGAAGAAATGTTAAGTGAGTCTAAGACCACCACAGGCCGAATGGAGTCTTCCGCTCTCAGTCCACGATCTGTGGACCACGTGAGGGGAAAGCCCAGCGTCTGACCCTCTTCCCAGCCTCACCTGCATCAGTGCCCTGAAGTGCCACCGCCAGCAGGATGAGAACGGCCAAGAGTGGAGCCTGCAGGTTGGCCATGCTCCTGTCCTGAATGCCCCAGCCCAGATGTCTGCAGTCACTGGAGGTCAGCAAGGTCCACTATATAAGGACTAGCTCCACCCACAAGTATCAGACACTCTTAGTCACCGGTGAGCCCAGAATCTCTGACATTCAAATTTGAAAGGAGAACTCTCGCTTCCTCCAAACTAGAGGAAATTCTCTGTGGCCAGGAGCCCACTCAGAGGGGACCCTCCCCAAGCCTAGCCTCTTCAACGAAACTCTATGAACTTACAAAAATTCCCTCCCAGCTGAGTTCCCGGGGGACCCATGATCCCCAGGGTCTGGATCAAGGTGTGGTTTTGGCTACACTGGTTTTGGCATGTCTCTGGGACTCACTTTATCTACTTGGAAATCAGAGAGCTAGATGGTCTCCCCAGCAAACCTATTTATCTCAGGAATTGTTTGCAAATCAAATGAAGGTGTGGATAGAGGTTGCCAGCTGTACATCTTCACCTGAAATTGACGCCAGCTTATACCTTCAGAGGGGCAGGCGCCTGAACCCCTCAGCTTTCTCTCTCTGTCTCATCATCACCAGCCTCTTGTGGGGTTTCTCACAGCTTCTCAAATAGAGTAGCTGATGTTCCACTCAGTAGTTTGCAAAGATCTTCCATGTGTATTCTTGTATTCCATTCATCCTCCTTCCTTTCCAGCTGCCACTGGGCTCCCCTTCACATCCCCCTTCTAAATCTATAACTATCTCTACGATTCTCCTTCTTGAAAACTTGATGGCTCTCTCCCCTTATCACCATCCTCACTGCTTCCACCCAGCCAAGCCGTGTCCATCCCAGGTTGGATGCCGGTCCCTCCCATCCCCTCTCCACCTGCTGCAGTCGGAGCGAGATGTCCAGACTCAAAGCTGCACGTGTGTCTTTCCTGCTTCTCCAAAGCCTGCTGTGGCTCTCACTAAACAGAGCCCCAGATCCTGACTGTACCCTCAAAGTCCCCGTTCAAGACGCGCATCTGACTCCCCACACTACCACACAGAACACACAGTTCCTCAAAGAGCTTGGCTGGTCTGTTCATGGCGACAAATGTCTTTTCCAATCCTTTACCACATAAACTCCTACTCATGCATCAAGACCCACTTGAAAGGCCACGTCCATGGCAAGCACGTCCCTTCTGGACGTCAAACTCTCTCTTTGGGCTACCTGGAAAGGAGCCCTGAATAGACCACACTGAGTTCCTCTTTTCTAAGTCACCACACACAAGCTCCACTCCAAGTTCCTGGTCAGTGAAGACCTGTAAACAGCAGTAGGACATTATCTGATACAGTGCCACGAGATAAGTCCCTTAAATTAGAAGACATTCGAGATACATCTGAGGAAGAGCTGTCACCGTAACGACATGGACAGAGTGAAGCTTCCGAGACCTTCATTTGCTGATGTGACAAGCTCAAAGTGAGACGAAACAGCCGCAGACATTCAAGAGTAACTGGAACGTGGAATGTGCGAATTATGGCTTTAGAAAAACAGGAAGTCAACAAAAATGACATGGAATGCTTGAAGGCAGATATCCTAGGCATTGCTGTTGTTGTTATGTGCCGTTGATTTGGAACCGACTCACAGCTGACTCATCAGTCATTTTTCAGAGGCTGTAAATCACACGGGAAGGGACTTCATATTCTCCTCCCACAGAGCAGCTAGTGAATTCCAAGCCGTCAGCGAGCCGAAACGGACTGCTGTTGGCCATTTTTAAATCTGATTATCATATGGTTTATTATGCAAGGAGTGACAAATTGAGGAGGAATGGTGTCACAATCATGGTCAAAAGGAGTATTTAAAAATCTATCCTAAAGTACGCTATGTATTATTATTTCAGTGACAAGATAAAATTCACATACCTATAGTTAGGGAGCTCTGGTGACCTAGTGGCAAGAAGCTGTGCTGCAATCCCAAAGACACTGGGTTCGAGGCCACCAGCTGCTCTGTGGGAGAAGGATGGGCAATCTCCTCTCATGCGATTAACTGCCTCTGAAAACCCATCAGAGGGTTTGCTTTGGGACAACAACAATAAAATCAGTTAACATGATTATAATTTAAATTTATTTATCAACCACTAACCCAAAGATTACAATATTGAAAATTGATCAAATATGCAGTCAAGATGTTGTTTTTGTTGTTGTTAAATGAAGTAAAAATACCTTAATAATAATAATAACAAGGAAACATTGGTCAGTAACGAGCAACACCACTAACTCCAAAATGCATTTGTAATGTGAAAATTGGAAACAAAGAAGAAGCACCGGGACTTGTAAAATGTGGCCTTGAAAACAGAAAATATGTCAAAGATCACATGGTAGAATTTTGCAAGACTAGTGAAATAGTATTTTTCAACAACTTAATTTGTTGTTATGTGCCATCAAGTTAGAACTGACTCATAGTCTGGTTGGAACTGACTCATAATTGACACGCCGGTGAGTTTTCAGTGGCTGTAAAAGGCATGAGGAGTAGTTGGTGGATTCAAACCACATGCCTTTGGGTTGGCAGTGCAGCTTCTTACCACTAGGCCCCCAGAGACTATATACACATGGACCTCACCATATGGAATACACAGGAATCGAATGGACTACATCTATGAAAAGAGACAATGGGGATAAGCTTTCACTCAAATCACAATAAAAACCTGAAGACAGAGAAAGGTAATAGAAAAGCTCAGTGTTATCAGTGAGAACAGGGCCAAGGACCAACTGTGGGATAGACGTGAACTGAAGAAAATAACAATAAGCCCATCAAAACCCAGATCCAAGTTGAGTCTATCCCTTCTGAGTTTCGAGATCTTCTTAACACTCAACTAGAAGCATCAAACACTAATAACTGAACATCAGATAAGTTGTAGGGCATCAGCAAGGACACATCATGTATGGAGAAAGCATAATGTCATTAAAAAGGCTACTGGTGCAACCACTGTGGAAGGCGGTATGGCGCTTTCTCAAAAAGTTGAAAATAGAGATACCATTTGACCCAGCAATTCCACTACTGGGAATATATCCCAAAGAGACCATAACTGACATCCAAGCAGATATATGCACACCCATGTTTATCACAGCTCTGTTCACAATAGCAAGGAGT
>NW_006399951.1:5296013-5297770 GCF_000299155.1 Elephantulus edwardii | reverse complement strand
CATGAAAATTATTTTAAAAAATTTAATAAAGGAAAAAAAGGCTATAAGAACAGAAGAAGAAAAATTCAAGCCTTGTGAACTCTGATAGCCTAGTGGTAAAGAATTGCACCCCCAACCCAAAAGTACAAGGTTCAAAACCACTAGCTGCTCGATGAGAAAAAAATGGGCTCAAGCTTGGCAACGATCACTGGTGAGTAACCAGAAAGTGCTTTGTCCCATTGTACATAGAGGTCCCTAGGGATCCGGATGGGCCTCATGGCACCTAACAACATCATAGTACACAAAACAATAGGCTCCCTGAGATGTGTGCTTCCTAATCCCTGTTGTTATTGCAAATACCTTCCTTAAAAACTATGTACGATAAGTATAGATATGAACCGCTCCTGTTGACATGCAAAGGATCAAATCCACTACAACTATGGAAAGAGGTAGTGGAGAAGTTCAACCTCAGAAGCAGCACAGGGGCCAACTACAGAGTAGACGATCAACTCATGTGTAAGTTGAAGTTGATGTAAATGAAAACAATTCCACAGAGTCAAAATACAACCTTGAGGATGTCCCACTTGAATTTAGAGATGATTTCAAGTACAGATTTGATGCATTGAACTCTAAAGACCAAACACCAGATGAGTTGTGGGATGACATCAAGGACATCTTATATGAAGAAAGCAAAAGGTCATTGAAAAGACAGGAAGGAAATAAAAGGCAAAAATGGATGTCAGTAGGGAATCTGAAAGTTCATCTAGAGTACTGAGACGTTAAAGTGGAAGGAAGAAATGATAGGTAAGAGAGCTGAGCAGAAGATTTCAAAGGGCAACTCAAGAAGGCTGTTGTTGTGTGCCATTGAGTCGCCTGCAACTCATGGCCACCCTTTGTACAACCCTCCTCTATCCTGTGCCAATCTTTTTGTCGCCTACACACCTACCGACATTATCCCCCATTACACCAGTCACTGAATCAATCCATCTCATCAAGGGTCTTCCTCTCCTGCGTTGTTTCTGCACCCTCCCAAGCATGATGTCCCTCTCCAAGGACTGATCCTGCCTTGAAATATGTCCAAAGTATGTCAGACTAAGCGTTAGAATCCTTGCCTCCTAGAAGAAGCTGTCTTCACTTTCTCCAGGATGAACTTGTTTGTTCTCCTAGGAGTCCATGGTATAGTCAATATTCTTCTCCAGCACCACAGCTCAGTGAACAAAGTATTATGTTATGTGCAAAGATCTGGAGTTACAAAACTAAAAAAGAAGAACACTTTTGGCATTTCTGAAGCTGAAAGAGCTGGAAAAAGAATATTCAAGCCTCAGTTTGTATGACTGAAGAATTCTATGGTCAAAATACTGAACCATTCAGGAAGTATCAAAAGAAGATGGGAAGAACACTGAGAGTCCCTGGACCAAAGAGAACTTGTCAGTGCTCAACCGTTTCATGAGACTGTGAGTGATCAAGAAGCCCAAACTGCACTAAAGTGACTGGCGGGACAAATAAGTAAATAAAATAAGACTCTAGGAATCACCAGAATATCAAATGAGGTATCTCAACACAGAGATGCAGCTCTGGCCATGCTCATTAATCTACACCAAGAAACTTGGAAAAGAATTATCCATCCCAGCTGACTGGAAGAAGTTCTTATTTGCCCCCATTTTAAAAAAAAAAAGCGATCCAAAAGACTATGGTAGTTATCAAACAATACCATTAATACTATATGTAAGTAAAATCTTGCCAAAGATTATTTTTTTTAGTAATTTTAATGAGCATTT
>NW_006399951.1:5274465-5295458 GCF_000299155.1 Elephantulus edwardii | reverse complement strand
ACTTGGGTGGCAGTTATGGTCTCTCTGGGGTATATTTCCAGTAGTGGAATTGCTGGGTCAAATGGTATCTCTATTTTCAACTTTTTGAGAAAGCGCCATACCGCCTTCCATAGTGGTTGCACCATTTTACACTCCCACCAACAGTGAATAAGGGTTCCAGTTTCTCCACAACCCCGCCAGCATTTGTTGCTTGCTGCAAAGATTATTTTTTAAATGACTGAAACAATATATCAGCAGGGAACTAATAAAAAATTCAAGCTGAATTCAAAAAAGGCTGTGCAGTAAGAGAAATCCTTGGTGATGTCAGCTGTGTCTTAGAGGAAAGTAAAGAATATCAGAGAAATATTCACTTGTGTTTTGTTGACTAAACAAAGATATTTGATGATGTGGATCATAATAAATCATGGCTTACATTAAGAAGAATGAGAATGTGCAATCCCAGAGGTGCACAGTTCGAATCCACCAGATGCTCTGCTGGAGAAGGAGAGACAATCTCTTCCTGTACCAGTCAGATCTGATTTGACGGCACAAAATAATAAATAATAAAATAATAACACAAAATAATAAAATAAAATAAGAAGGAGAATGCTAGAACAATTCATTGTGCTCATTTGGAACTTGTATACATAGACTGAGAAGCAAGCCAATGAAATAGGATAGGAGAATATTGCATGGATTAAAATGAGGAAAAGTGTGCATAATTGTCAACCTGGATTCCAATGGCATGAAATTCTGGAAAAGGCAAAACCATAAGGACAATCAATAAAAGAGCATCTTGCAGGCAAGCCTGAAGGAAGGAAGGGATGGGGAAGGTGGGAGAACAGAGAACATTCTAAGGGCACGATCGCTATTCTGCATGGTACTGTCTTGGCAGAGGTAGACACTGGGCATTGGAGATCTGTGGACCTGGAGGGCTTTACAGCACAAAGAGAGAACCCTAATGCAAACCAGAGACAAGAATTATGCTTTGAAATGGACTCATCAACTGGGACACATGTACTATATGCATGAAGAGCCGTGGTGGTGCCGTGGTTAAAGTTCTCCTCAGGAGATACGGCCGTCCACTTCAATAAAGATTACAGCCTTATAAGTTCTATGGGTGGTTCTGTTCCGTCCCTCAGGGTCAATATAGGATCATGTTGAGTCTGAATTGCCCAATGGTAACAGGTGTTTTGGGTACCACATTTGGTCTCACTTAGCTCTGAGCCACGTTCTCAGGAGAGGCCGGTTGCTGGAGAAGGATATCATGTTTGGAAAAGGAGAGGTTCAATGAACAAGAAGACCCTGGCTGAGATAGATTGACAGTGACTACAGTAACGTGTTTAAAGCCAACAGAGAAGGAGGGGACGGTGCAGGACGGGCAGGAGAACACCGGATGTCGGCTCACCAGCACCTCACACCACTAACCACGTTGCACAAAGTTTAAAAATGTGTGGAACCCACAAGAGGTGTAAGTTAAAGACCTCTCAGAGAAGAAAAACACTTATTCCATGAAAACGAGCAACAGAAATTGTTGAGACTGCACCCTCAGACAGAAAGCTCGCACCCCTCGAGTCCTGGCTCTCACAGGGTCCACAGCAATAGAAGAACCCTTACAGAGCACTTTCTACAATTTTTAAAATTTCCCCCCCAGTTTATAAGATGCTGCTTATTGGTACAGTTATGAGGATTTTTTTTTATTTACACACACACACACACACACACACACACACATTAACTTTTTATTTAAATTGGTTTGCTTACAAAGTTCATCTACATGTGTTACACACTATTCTTCGCTCATATCACATTTCATACAATCACCATTGGACCTTGTCCATCATTACCCTGTCTTTTCACCTGGATCATTTCCATTTCCTGTAAATCTAAAACTGTTCTAAAAAAAAGTGCAGCAATGAATGAATGGAAATCCAAAATCTCTGTAAATATTTATTAAAATTAATAAAAAAAGAGAGAGGGAGAACATTTCTGAAACATAGACCTCACCCCATGAGCCACTGGCTGCTGTTAAAGGAATATGAAAAAACGGCCCAAGTGGCTCTTCATCTGAATGTGGGGGTTTCTTGTGGAGGTCCTCTAGAGGTGGGCTTGGGGCTCCCCCTCGGAGAGTACCTGCCTCCCATGGGACTCTGCAAAGCCCCGAGCTTCTCCTGCTGACTCAGCCTTGGCCGGCAGCAGCCCCATGACCCCATTTCCTGAGCTACATCTGCATTTCACCTCTTCTTTGCTCTCTGCTCTTCTCTGAACCTCTCTGGAGTCAGAGAAGAGGTTAGCCCAGCACTCAAGGAACAGGGAGCGTTTCCAGGCAGGGCTCAGGGACCAGCATCTAAGAAGAAGGAGGGATCCCCTGGGGCCAAAGGGGAAAATCGCTGGCCCCTGCAGGGGTTGATTAGCCATAAAGGGGATGTTCTCTTTCTCAGATCTGGTGGTTCCGGCCACCTCTGTCCTGCTCTTCCTAACACACTGCTTGCAAGTCTCCCAGACCCACTTCTCCTTTCCCAACTTTCTTCTTTCCTAGCTTAGATTAAATTTTATTTATTAGAAAGTCATAATAGAGGAACAAGCAAAGTGCTCATTGACAGATGAATGGATAAGTAACATTTAATATATACTGTGCAGGGAGCTCTGGTGGCCTAGTGGCAAGAAGCTGCGCTGCAATGCTGAAAGCACACGGTTTGTATCCACCGGCAGAAAGATGGACAGTCTCCTCCTAGATGATTAATTGTCTCTGAAAACCCACTTTGTGTGTCAGCTGTGGTTTGGTTCCAACTTGATGATACACACAACATATACTGCATCTCAGATTTAAAAAAATGTTCTAGAAAGACTATTTTACTAAGTCTTAACCAGGACAAAACCAGAGATCTACATGAAAGACTGTGAGCAAGCACCAGTATAGAGACCAATGGAAGCCATTGAATTCCAAACCTTGTATGCAAATATAAAGGATATCAATTCATTAGATGCAAATATAAAGGATCATTACAAACTCACAGTTCACAGGTTAATCCGACTATCACAGATGACTGCAGCTGTAGGGAAAAGGAATTTAATTGAATCCACACCTAACTGCAAGATTAAAAAGTGACAGGATTGGCTTGGGAGACACATTGAGATTATCTTAATGGTGATAGAATGATATGGAAGAAAATAGTTGCACAATTTGAAGGATGTATTGACTCTTCCACATAGAAATTGCTGAGCTGGCATTGATTGGTTGAATTGTACTTATCACACACAAAGACCTAGTGGAATAATCTGTTGGTGGTTGTTGGTTCTGATTCATAGTGACCCTGTAGAACAGAGAAGAACTGCCGCATAGGCTTCCAAGGCTGTCAGTGACAGGTCCTCCCAGCCCTTCCTTGCACCCTCAGGCTGGTTGACCTTTCTTACAAGTCAGACTACTGACTTTTCAGTTAGCAGCCAAGCACTTCACCATTGCACCACCAAGGCTCCCTTATAGTAGAATGTAAATCTGTATTTACACAAAAGTGTATTTAGATTCATAAGGATATACAAAATATTCCGCATTGAGGAAGAAAATTCTAGGTGGGAGGTGGGAGCAGAGGAGGAAGAAGACTATGCCTCCACTATGCATGTGTCTCCTCTTGCTTTGTACCAAGCTGCTATCAGGGACCTCTCCAAAATACTGAAGAGCAATGATGTCAGTTTGAAGACTAAGGTGCACCTGATTCAGGCCGTAGCCTTTTTAAATCACTTGCTAAGCATCTGAAAACTGGACAATTAATACCCATGACAGGAGGAGAATGGATCCCTTTGAGTTGTGGTGCTGGAGAATGATGAATATCCCATGGAATATCAAAAGAAAGAACAGAAATGTCTTGAAGAAAGTTTAGAAGAAGCATACCTTGGAGGCAAGGATGCAGAAGCTTTATCTGTCATATGTGGGACATGTTGTTAGGAGAGGCTATTCCTTGAAGGGTTATCATGCTTGGAAAGGTGGAGGGTCAGCAAAAGAGAAGAAGACCTCCAACGAGATGGATTTATGCAGTGACCACAGCAATGGCTGTATCAGAGATGGTCAGAATGGCACAGGACAGGATGGGATTCGGATCTGTTGTTCACAGGGTCACTCTGAGTCGATTCAATGGCGCATAACAACAACAACAACATGCATGCAGTTTAAATCCACCCTTTCCCTGCACCATGGGAGGAAGATAGGCAATCTCCTCTTGTGCACTTGGTGCTTGTTGTTGTGCACTGTCCAGTCAGAACTGACCCATAGCTGACCCTCTGCTGGGTTTTCAGAGTTAATTAATTGCTTGGGAGGAGATTGCCCCCTCTTGTCCCCCTGGAGGAGCGGGTGCCCTCGAATCACCAGCCTTCGGGATTGCAGTACCACTTCTTACCGCTAGACCCCCCAGAGCTCCCCTGCGCCCTTTACTACCTCTAAAACCCTGCTGGAGGGTCTGCTACGAATCACTCCTGACTCGACCGTCCATAACAACAACACAACAGTGCACTCTTTTCTATAAATGGAATTTTTAAACCATATCCAAAACTCACCTATTGGAAAAAAAATAAAAATTAGGAACTGTGTGACTTAGTTCACGGCGTATTTTGTGATACTAGCCACCCACCCCCACCCCCATTTTAAAATTCATCCAGGACCGAAAGTCACGTTCCCACTCTGCTCAACATGTCCATTTCCTTCCTGAGAGGACACCAGGCTTAAAGATTTCTTGGTGCCCTTCAAAGGTAAGTCCATATGCACTGCAAGTACATGCATAGAACATAGCCCTGAAAAGAAAGGCCAAGAAGAAAGGAGGCAGGAAGGCAGAGCAGGGTATCACAAACACACAACACTGCTTTCATCTTGCCCTTTAATGGTCATTGGAAGTCGTCCCCTGTCTGTCTGTATGCGCCCTGCTCTTGTTAAGGTCTCTGTGGTTTACACCCTGTGGATGTATCATAATGCACAGAGTCAGTTCCCTCTTGAACATTTTGGGTTTTTCCAGTCTTTTCATTAACATAGAATTGCTAAAATAACCTTCTTCTAGCATACCCCCGGGACACTACAGCAGAGTGATAAATTCCTAGAAGTAGAGGGACTGAGCTATGGCTTCCACTGAGATGCAGAAAGAAAGTCCCTGCTGTGAACGCTGCCACCAAGCTTCCTCTTTCCAGCAAAGGCAATGGCAGCGCCTGGTGGAGGCTGCCTGCGGGATTACAAGGGACCTTTGCAAGTCCCTGATTTCTGAGCTGCTGGGAGCTCAGAAGCCTCTTGGGGTCGGGGGAGAGTATCACACCTTCCTTCAGCTTAACTGGATGAACAGTGGGGTCCAGCTCAAGCTGGGAGCAAGAAGAACTGGCAAGCCTGGGGCCCCTGTGTGGAAGGAGACATGGTCTAGAGTCTCGCTACCGGGTGAGGTCTTTGAAGCTGAGTCCAGACCACAATTCTGGCCAAACAAGCAGACTGTAAATCAAGTGGGAAATCCCGAGATGAAGAGAAAGGGGTGAGGAGGGAGAGGAAAACACGTTTGTGCCCGATGGGCCACAAAGGCAAACACCACCACAGGTAATAGTAATAACAATTCCAACGGGTACTGAATGCCAGACTTCCGGTGCCGAGCATTTTCCTGGCGATTTGAGAGATGCCACAGAAGAAAAACGACTGATGGAGCAATTCTGAAAAAATCAGTTACTGAAAACCCTGAAGATCATGCAGAAGCTGATGCAGACATAGAAATACACCGAGTAGGCAAGCTCTGGTGGCCTAGTGGCAAGAAGCTGCACTGCAATCCCAGAGGTGTGTGGTTTGAATCTACCAGATGCTCTGCTGGAGAAGGAGGGACAATCTCTTCCTGTACAAGTCAAATCTGATTTGATGGTACACACATAAAATAAAATTTAAAAAATTTAAAAATTAAAAAGTAAAGAAATACATAGAATAAAATAAAATGAAAAACAAGAATAGAGAACCAAAGGCGGTTGTTGTTATATAGGTTAGGTGCCCTCAAGTTGAGTACAACTCATAATGACCCTACGAAAAACAGATCTGAATTAGTCTGTAAATGAAGATGATTACAAGGCAAAAAGAGTAACTCAGACAGGTACAGAACTTCCAAACAGAGAGGATGTCAAGGCAATTTCAAGACATACTATTCTACAAGTCTATTTTAGACTAAGAAATAAAATAATAACTTAAAGGCAGCCTAAAAAATATTAATAAACCTTTTCATCAAGACAAGAAGAAGAATTTCTAGGTTCAGCTTTTTGAGGAAGCGCCAAACTGCCTTCCAGAATGGTTGTACCATTTTACAGTCCCCCCAACAATGTATAAGAGTTCCATTCTCTCCAACATTTATTACTTGCTGTCCTGTTAAACTTTGCCATGGTTACTGGAGTGAGATGGTACCTCATTGTGGGTTTGATTTGCATCTCACTTATTGCCAATGATTTGGAACATTTCTGTTTGCCATTCAAATATCTTCCTCTGTGAGGCACAAGCTGAGATGTGTACACCAATGTTCATAGCAGCGTTGTTCACCATCGCAAGAACATGGAAATAGTCCAAATGTCCAACCACAAATGAGTGGATTGAGTAATTACGGTACGTTCACACAGTGGAATACTATGCCGCACACAGGAGCCATGATTTTGTAAATTATTACCTAACTTGGGTGGGACTGGAGAGCATTATGCTGAATGAACTAAATCAGTTGTAGAAGGGTAAATATTATATAAAACCATTACTGTAGAATGAGTATAAGGATCCAAGAGGGATGGGAGAGGGTGGAAGCAAAGGGATAAGGATGTGCAGGGGGAGGGGGACTAATCATGGAGTGGTACAATTTGATGGGTTGGGAGGGGTGAGGGAAATTGAAAAAAATCTGTTCTTGGAAACAATGTTTCAAATTTTGTAAATAAACTAGTAGAAAATAAAAAAGACAAAAAGAAGAAAATCATACTGTGTAAACACTAAACCAAAGCAATGGTGGAAATGATAGGAAAATTCCTTATACAATTTTCAATAGAAATGATAAAATAATTATAAGATCATAATCTCTAATTTTCAGTAGAAATTAGAAGATAATTAGAAGATCATTTCTATTGGTAGGACTGTATCAATAAAATGAACTCGGTATAGAAAAGTAGATGAAACAAAGGAATTAACAACACCACAAAAAAGAGTGCAGCAAAGTGAGAGCAGTTAAATAAAGCAGCCCATCACCACGGGGCCAATGGGCAACATCATGATGGGTGGAGAACAGATGGGAACTGTCAGCGACTTCACCTAACTTGGATCCACGATCAGCATGACATATTACACAGGATAAGTCTGCAGTCAGGACCCTCTCCAAATCATTGAGGAGTAATGAGGTCAGTTTGAGGACTAAGGTGCGCCTGGTGCAGGCCCTGGTCTATCCATTTGCTGTGCCTCTGAGAATTTGAAAATGACTAAGTTTGGTAGAAGAATGGATGCCTTTGAGCTGTGAGTTGGAGTCGAGTGCTGACTATCCCATGAACTGCCAAAAGAACAAACACATATGTCTTGGAGAAAGTGAAACCAGAGTGCTCCTTGCAGGCAAAGATGATAAAGTTGTGTCTCACATACTTTGAGCATGTTGCTAGGAGAGGGACATGTTCCCTGGAGAGGGACATGATGCTTGAAAAGGCGGACGATTGGCAAAAGAAAAGAAGACCCTCGACCAGGTGGATTGACACAGTGACTGCCACAGGGGGTTCTAGTGTGTCCGCAAGTGTGAAGATGGCACAGGATAGCACGGGGTTCAGATCTGTTGTTCACAGGGTCTCTATGGGTCACACTCGACTCAGTGGCACCCAACAACATAACAACAAGTATATGACCACATGGAACGTAAATGGATTAAGTATACCAGTCAGGGGAAAAAAGGAACAGAATGGATAGGAAAACAAGACCCATCAATATGCTGCTGACTTTAAACACAAGGACAAAGACAGACAAAATCAAAAGATGCAAAAAAAGATACACCATGAAAAACAACATACATGAACTTTGTAAGGAAATCAGTATAAAATGAAAATTGGATGTAAAACAATGAAATAATTTTTGTTTTACTTTTACAAGAGGGTAGTGTACTAGGGGGGAGGGTTGGGAGGGGAGAAAAGTGCAAGAATGAATGAATGGAAATCCAAAGTCTCTGTAAATTTTTACTGAAATGAATAAATTTTAAAAAAGAAAATTGTAATTTAATAAGAAAGATACATCAAATAAACGCAATAAAACACCCAATTGGAATGGCAATATTAATTTGTGATAAAACGGACTTCAAAGCAAAGAATGGCATAAGAGACAAGGAAAGATATTACGTCATGTTAATGAGTAGCTGAATAAGAGGATGGGAATACAATTATTATCTATGTACCCAATGGCAGAACCCCAAAATACATAAATCAAATTAACTTGTGCAGGGGCCATGCTAATCTTCTCTGTATCATTCCAATTTTTCATCTATGTGCCGCCAAGCGAGCACAACAGATATGAAGAGAAAAAGAAATACAAAGCATCACAAGAGTAATAGGAGACTTCAATACATCACAGTCCATGAAGGACAGAAGACTAACAAAATATCAAGAAGACACAGAAGAAGTAAGAAATAACAATTAACCATCTTGGTCTCATATACATAGAACAACTCACTCACCAAAAACACACCAAGACTCTATAAATATTTGTTCATTTTTTTTTATTGGTTTGCATACTTCTTTTGCTTATTGCAAACTTGCCTTTTGATTTCCTGACTGCTGGTGCCAAGGGTGTTAATTGTGGAACTGAACCCGATGAAACCATTAACAACTTCAATCTTTTCTCCGACCATCATGACGTTGACTATTGGGCTGGTGGTGAGCATTTTCCTTTTCCCAATGTTGAGATGCAATCCGTCCTGAAGGCTGCACTCCTTGATTTTCTGCAGCAAACGCTCCAAGTCTTTCTTAGATTTGGCAAGCAAGATCTGCAGGACACAAATGATCATTGTTTCTAACTTTCATCTCCAGTCATCAGTAATAATCAATGCATCTTGACTGCATGTTTGGTCCACTTTGGACTGCAAGAGTTGGCCGAAATCCTCAATCTCCTCCTCTTTGAATTAGTTGTTAAATAATAGTTGTATTAACAGGTTTTCCTTGTGTGAGTATGGATAATACCTACCACTCACTGAATTGTACTTCAGGATGGATCTTGAAATTGCCTTTTTAGTTATGAACACAAAATCCTCCTTCAGTTTTTCATTCCCAGCATAGTAGATCATATGATTGATTCAAAGTGGCCCATGCTTGTCCATCTCAGTTTCCTGATGCCTAGAATGTCAATCTTCATGTGTTCCATTTAATTTTTTTACAGCTTCCAGTTCCCCTACATTCATAGTTAATACATTCCCTGTTCCAATTACTAATGGTTGTTTGCTGTCGTTTCTCCTCATTTTTTGAGACTTTCTATCTGGGCTCTACTATAACTACCAGGGAGCTCTGGTGGTCTTGTGGCAAGAAGCTGTGCTGCAATCCTGAAGGCACAGTGTTTGAGGCCACTAGCTGCCCTGCAGGTGATGGCTGGGCAATCTCCTCCTGTGGGACTAACTGCCTATGAAAACCTCCTTGATGGTCAGTTATGGGTCGGTTTTGACTCGACGGTATTCGACAACTATAACTACCTGCATTGCTCTGTTGTTCACAGAGTTTTTGAAGGCCCCTTGTTTGGGAAGTGGATGGCCAATCCTTCTTCCTAGTCTGTCTTAATCTAGGAACTCTGTTACAACCTGCCCACTAAGGGTGCCCCTTCTAGTACTTGAGGCACCAATGGCCTAGCTTCCAGCATTACATCATGCCACAAGCGACACAAGTACAGCAGTCTGACAGACAAGTGTTATACTAATAGGAGCAAATAATACACAGGAGTGGCATCCACTTCAGAAACAGCTTGCCTCTGGAAACCCTATGAACCTGGAGAAAGGATGAAAGTTATACAAGCATTCAGGGCTTTCATTCATAGGTTCACTATGAGTTGCATACAATGCAACAGCACTTACCAACAACAACGATAGACACATCTAAGAGAGAACGTAACTGGCAACATGCAAACCATTCCCCAATAAATGAACTGACAGATATATGCTATACTTCTAAAACCAAACCATAAAGATAACCAGGCATACAAATGTCATGGCACAGGACGGCCTTTTCAGACCCTAACTGATGTCCAGGGCAGTGTGCCATGATGAGGTTCTGGATGGGGGTTTTGGCACAGACAGTAGGCCAGCTTGATCTTTTCCACTGGTGTTTACCCAGGCTCAAAGGCTCAAAGGCACTAGGTAGGAACTCATCTGCCTTCCTTTCCATCTGCTGACCTCTACTCCAGACATCAGAACCCTCAGAGGGAGGAATGTGGCGTCAGGATTGGAGGAAGACTCATGAACAGCCTGCCTTATGCAGATGACACAATCTTGCTTGCTGAAAGTAAGGAGGAGATGAAACACTTGCTGCAGAAACTCAAGGACTACAGTCTTCAGTATGGATTACATCTTGGCATCAAGAAAACAAAGTTCCTGGCTACAGGACCAACAGTTAATATTGTGATGGATGGAGAAAGGCTTGACGCTATCAATTATTTCTTCTTGCTTGAATCAATAATCAACACCTTTGGTACCGGCAGTCAGGAAATCAGGAGATGCACTGTATTGGCCAACTTCTCTGCCAGGAACCTCTGCAAAGTGCTGAAGAGCAATGATGTTATTATTAAAAATGGGTGACCCTGGAGGACATTATGCTGAGTGAAATATCTCAGTCATAAAAGGACAAATACTGCATAGTGCCACTGTTGTAGAATGAGACTGATATCAGGGTTGGGGTAAGACTGAGAAAAACTGGATAAATTGTGTATATTGCATTGAAACAGATGAGGGAAAGAATATTTTTTTTAATTTAGGTGGGAAACAATAATTTAAAAAGCGATGTATGATAGGCTATTATGGTTATCACAAGAGTCCACAATTAAGGTTGCTTAGTGGAGTGTACTTGGGGCGGTGGGAGGAATGCAGGGGGATTGTATATCAAAGAAAGAATTTTTCTTTTACTTTTCAAAGAAAGGAGTGAACTGGGGCAGCGGGGGCGGGGAGTAAGGGGGAGGGCTGGGCAGGGAGAAAAGTGCAACAATGAATGAATGGAAATCCAAAACCTCTGTAAATGTTCATTAAAATTATTAAAAAATAGGAAAAAAAAGAATGACAAGAAGAAAAAAAAAGAATGACAGAAGAATTGATGCCTTTGAGTTCTGGTGCTGGAGACGCATGCTGAATATCTCCTGGGCTGCCAAAAGAACAAGGAAATATGTCTTGGGAGAAAATGCAGCCAAAGTACCTTGGAGGCAAAGTCATTTCTCAGACTTTGGACGTGTAAGCAGGCAAGGGTGTTCCTTGGGAAGGGTCATTGTGGCTGGAAAGATGGAGGGTCAGCAAAGGACAGGAAGACCCCCAGTGAGGTGGATTGACACAGTGACTTCAGCAATGGGCTCTAGAGGGGATGAAACCGGCACAGGACAGGGCAGGGTTCAGGTCAGCCGTCCACAGGGTCACTATGAGTCATACCAGACTTGAAAACACCTAACAACAACAACAACAATCTTTACAGGAACAAATGGACAGAACTTTCTCCTGAAGAGCTTCAGGTGAGTGGGGTTGAACCACTAACCTTTGAGTTGCAAGCTGAAACCATTGCATCAACAGAGCTCCTTTCAAAAACAGTGACACAAGATTTATTGTGGGGTTTGTCTCCTTTTAATATTTTGAGGTTCAAAGATAAAAAGGCCTCAGTGGGCAAGCTCTCTGGCTTTCCCATGCCAGCAGGAAGAGGAAGCAGGGGTGTGGAGGGGGAAGAAGACGAAAGGACAAAGTAAATTTAGAAAATCCAACCTTATTATGAATAGTCCAGAAGGGAAAGTGAAACTTCTCCTGCCCTCCTCAAAGGTAACCTTTGGGAATTTTTTTTATTTGTGATTCATATCAGAGCGTGAGAGATTAAAAATATACAATTTTTTTTTAAAGGACAAGAAAACAAGGGAGGCGAATGGAAAGTTCTGATGTGATTTAACCCTTACATCTGGGGAGAGCAGCTTCAGGAGCTGGCCTGGTCCTGGGCTGGCTCCGTTCTCCATGAGTGGATGCATAATCTCTGTGGCCCGTGCCCAGGCTTCCTCCTCCCTTGCCTGGTCAAAGAATAGAGCTCCGTCGGAGACAGCAGGAAGGTGGGACCCACAGAGGCCCCAGAGTGCACAGCAATTCCAGTAGTTCTGAAATGAACCTCTGCTTACTTGCTTGAAGTCATCTTGAAATGTCTGACTTGTCAGAAGAAATACCCTGGAGGCAGAGGCCAAGGTGAAGGTGAAGCCAGTTTATTCATGGGTAGAGGTTGTGCATTCCAGAGAGGGGAACTCTTCAGGGTGTCATCCTCGACAGAGAGGAAAATAGTGGAGAAGGCATTGAAATATAAGGGAGTTAGGTGTTCATGTAGTGGAGAGAGCTCTGGTACTCTGGTGGCCTAGCTGTAAGAAGCTGTACTGCAATCCCAAAGGCACGCAGTTCAAATCCATCAGTTGCTCCACAAGGAGAAAGATGAGTGATCTCCTCACTGTGTCAATCATCTCATTGAGAATCTTCCCATCCTTTTGCTGATCCTCCAATTTTCTGAGCAGGACACCCTTTCCCAAGTACTGGTTCCTCTTGACAACATACTCAAAGTATGTGAAGCAAAGTTTCATCATCCTTCCCACTACAGAGCACCCTGGTGCACCTTTTCCAAAATTTTTCCTTGTTCTCTTCGAAGTTCATGGCCGATTCAGTACTCTTCTCCAGAACCACACCTCAAAGGTATCAGTTCTTCTCTTGACATCTTTATTCACCATCTAACGCAGAGATACATAGCAAGTGATTGCAAAGATCATGGCTTGGATCGAGCATCTTAGTTTCTAAGCTGACATTCTTGTTCTTCAGCACTTTGCAGAGATCCCTGGCTGCAGATTCTCAAGGCAACACATCGTTTGATTTCCTGACTGCTGGTGTCGACGGTGTTGACTGTGAATTCAAGTAAGATGAACTTGTTGATCACATCAATCTCTTCTCCTTCTATCATGACACTGCCTGTTAGTCCAGGGCTGAGTGCCTGTTGTTTTCTTGATGTTGAGATATAACATGAATTGAAAGCTGTCGTCTTTGATTTTCTGCAGTAGGTTCTTTAAGTCCTCTTCATTTTCTGCAGGCAAAGTTGTGTCATCTGCATAACGTAGGCTGTTGAGTCTCCCTGTGATCTGATGCCACATTCTTCTTCATAAAGTCCAGCTTCTCCAGTAACTTGCTCAGCATACAGATTGAGTAGGCGTGGAGAAAGGATACAGCCCTGATGCATGCCGTTCTTGATTTTAAACCATGCAGTGTTCCCTTGTCCTGTTTGGACAACAGCTTCTTGGTCAGGTCTAGGTTTCATATGTTGTTGTTGTTGTTGTTGTTATGTGCCGTCAAGTCGCTTGCGACTCATAGCGACCCTATGTACAACAGCCCTAAACTCTGCTCTGTCCTGTGCCAATCACACCGTCTCTGACACACCCATCCCGATTACCCAATCACTGAATCAATCCACCTCATAGGGGGCCTTCCTTTTCTGTGCTGTCCCTCCACCCTACCAAGCATGATGTCCCTCTCCAAGGACTGATCCTTCCTTACAACATGTCCAAAGTATGTTAGATGGAGCCTTAGAATCCTTGTCTCCAAGGAGCAGCCTGGTTTGACCCCTTCCAGGATGAATCTGTTTGTTTTCCTAACAGTCCATGGTACATTCAATACTCTTCTCCAGCACCACAGCTCAAAGGTGTCAATTCTCCTTCTATCCTCCTTAGTCATTGTCCAACTCTCTGATGCATAACAAGTGATAGCAAAGACCATGCCCTGTATCAGACGCACCTAGGTTTCATATGAGCACTAATAATATGTGTTTGAGGATTCCCATTCTTCTCAATGTTAGCCATAATTTGTTATGTTCCACCTAGTCAAATGTCTTAAGGGGAGGGGAGCCTTTCTTTTCTTTTCCTTTTTTCTTTTAAAGGAGTGCCTTTCTTATCTAAGGTGATACAAACTGCTATGAGATATTTATTTAGAGAATAGAAGCCAATTTCCCACTACTACACAAATATTAGAAGGTGTCAGATTATCACTACTGTATCTCTGGTTGCACCACTATTACCTTAGCTATAATAATTCACTAGAATGACTCACAGGACTCATGAACAAAAAGGATTCTGGGGAACAGATACATGGACTAAGATTAAGAAGGTTCCCCTGTAACATTTCCATGTCCCAAAGAGGAATATGCTATAATCCCAAGTATCAACCAGGAAGCTCGTGAAATTTCCATGTCCGGAGACCTTGTGAGACTTCAGCACATAGACAGACATGGTAGATAAAATAATTTTCCAAGTGGTAGAACTCAAGCTCGTGATGTTAGTTGACATTACAGGATGGTCTTTCTGGCCTGGCCAGAAGTCATCATATTAGCATAACTAATAAAGTAGATGTGGTCTGGAGTCCTCGTTAAACACGTGTCGGTCAGTAGGCAGCAGGGAAATGCTGTCATACAGGAATCAGTGACAAGGATCACTTTCGGGAGTGGGACAAGGTAAATTGCAAGCCTCCCACTTTCTGTGGCAGAACCCTCACAGATGTGATTAAGGATCTTGAGATGGAAATGATCCTGGATCATCTGAGTGGGTCCTATGTGCTGTCACAAATGTGCATCTCAGAGGAAAACAGAGAGAGATTTGATACAAAAAGATGAGGAGGAAGCAATACGACCACAGAGCTGGAGGCTGAAGTGACGTGGCCACAAACCAAGGAGCGTCAGTGGCCACCAGAAACTGGAAGAGGAAAGGAAACAGACTCTACTAGAGCCAACCAACACTTGGACTTTGACCCAGTGAAACGGATCGTGGAGGTCTGGTCTCCAGAATTTTAAGAAGGCAAAGGTGTGTTGTTTTAAGCTACCAAATTTTAATTCCTTTCTTGAAGTTGGAAACTAAGACATCAAAATGGATGCAGAGTGAGCCCTCAACACATAACTCATTCCTTTGAGTTAATTAAAAAGTGGATGCCTCACTTCCAAAGCCAGAGGTGAGCTGGGAGAATATTGCTTTCTAAAACTGGAGAACTCAGAGTTTAAAGTCCAAGGCCTTAAAGTTTTATCTGAGGTGCTGAAAATATCTCAGGATAAAGACTCTAATCCTGAGATTTATTCATTCATTTGCTGAATTGTTAAGTCTTTCAAGAGTTGCTTACACACTGCCAGAGGCTGGGAAGGTTTGTAGGACTGGAACAGCCCTAGTGGGCCCAGCAGTATGGAGTCTGACAGGGCAAATGTAGTCTGAAAATATCAATAACTATTTCTGTCTCTCTCTCTTTCTTACACACACAGACACTCTCTCTTTCTCTCTCTCTCAGGAGCTAACACAAGCCACTTATTTGGTTCAAACAAGGGACTGAGTCACCAGGTGCAGGCATCAAGTCCCAGAAGATCCACCAGCTCCTCTGCCCTTTTTTCAGATTGCCTGACCTAGAAAAGGATTGCATCAGACTCTGTCTCATTTTTTATAGGGAACTTGATAAACCAAGACATTTGCTTGCTCCTTACTGAAACCTTTGGAGAACAAAGGAAGCATCAATAATGTGCTTTTTTAGAATGAAAAATAATCTTTGTGACTTTTTCCCCCTCCTCTTTCTCATTGTAACAGCCGTGCATTTGGGGAGGTATGGCTCCCATCTCTGGCCCCTGGCATCTCTGGCCACGAGAGAGGACAGACTCGATGAGGGCACAGGACTGAGTCCACCCATGTCCAGTCCAGGCCCCATGTCCTTGCTGGCACATCTCTGTTGAGAGTTTGTCCCTAATCAATGTTCCCAGGACCAATGAGGTTAGTTGATTTGCCAAGGGTCAAGGGGCCAGGAGCCATGGAACAAGGTGAGAAACAGGGTCAGAGAAAACATAAAGAAATGGGCGGAAACCAGAAAGTGCTTCAGAGGGAAGCAGGCCACTCTCTAAAGATGAGAGAATTTCCTCAGGAAATGCTAATACTCAGAGGTTCCTCTCTTGAGTAACTCCAGAAGAGGCCGGCAGCTCCAGCTTCCGCCCCTGCCCAGAGCCGGGACTCTTCTCTCCTTCCTTGGAAGCTCTGCTTTGAGGACCTTGGAGTTCCACAGTCTGCAATGCTGGGTCTCAGCCTTTCAGGACTGGGGGCTGTTGCTAGAGAATCAGGGAAGTGGCTCCACCAGGGCCAGAGGCCCAAGACATGCAGGGGAGGGCGGGAGGAAAGATGTGGGGTCTGAAGGAAGCAGCTCATTGTTCCTCACACTGCACTTCCCAGGGCCGCAGCTTCCCTGGAGAAACTGAGGCCATCCTGAGTTCTCACTCCACCGCCGTCTATTTCCAGATCCGTCTCCTCCCCACCCCCAGGCGTTTGCTCTCACAATGCTCCCTCACTATGTTTTCTATTTGTTCTCCACCTGCTTCCCCAGGGAGCCTTCTCCTTCTAGGCATCCTTGGAGGAATTCTGGATCAGGCTGAATAATTCAAAGAGGCAGGATTTGGTCTCTTTTCTCCTGCCATTTTTCAGGTAAACTGTGTAGGCTAGAAACAAAATCTCTGACAGAGAGAGAGGAGAGAGAAGAGAGAGAGGAGAGAGAGGAAAGAGAGAGAGAGAGAGAGAGAGAGAGAAGCTACTTGGAAAAAAGTGAATAGGAGACTTCCATGCCTATGTTCACTGCATTATTCACTGCAGTTGGGAACAAGCCAAGTATCCCTCAAAGTGGAATGGAAGAAACAAAATGTGGAATATCCAAACAGTGTAATATTTCTCAGCAATAAAGAGAAATGACTTGCTGGTGTTAGATAAGCCAAGGGTAAACCTTGATACCATTGCGCTATAATAGGACATGTCAGGCATAGAAGTACAAATGTTGCATAAAACCACTTGAATGCAATGTCTAGACAAGCCTAGTGCATATAAAGACTAGCATTTACAGTGGTGACCAGAGGCACCCGGGAGGGAGGAAGCATGGCAGTTACTGCAGAAGGCGTGTTACATTTTCATCAGGAATGGCAAAAAACTTTAGAGATGGGTTGTTGTTTTTGCTGTTGATTGCCTTCAAGTCGAGCGTGACTCATAGTGACCCTGTGAACAAAAGGCCTGAAGCCCCTCTACAACTAGAGACACTTATCAAAGTCCATAAAGTTTCCGAAGGCATGTTGTTTAGGAAGTGGATGCCACTCCTGCTTCCAAACCTGTCATAGTATGTTATTGTTATTCTGTGCCTTTGAGTCGCCTGCGATGTATAGCGACCCTATGTACAGCAGCTCTGAACCCTTCCCTGTCCTGAGCCAGTCTCACTAACTCTGACACATCAAACCCTATCTCCCCAGTTTCTGTATTAATCCATCTCATCCTGGGTCTCCCTCAACTGTGCTGTCCATCCGCCCTTCCAAGCATGATGTCCTCCTCCAAAGATCAATCTCTCACAGCTTGGTGAATTTAATCAGTGTCACCTACAAATGGAAAATGATAAGTATCATACATTCTACCACAATAAAAGAATTATAAGAAAATAATGTTGTTGTTAGGTGCTTTCGAGTCGAGTACAACATAGCGACCCTATAAAAAAAAGATCTGACCCCTTTACTGTCCTGCCACTGTTGCAGTGGGCTCTTGTGTGTCAGGAAGTGTGAGGAAAATAAGAATAGGCTGCATTAAGTCACCCTTTGGTGACAATCCTAAAGTTAAAAAGAAAGCATAAATAGAGATGAAATAAATATTAATAATATATTTAACCCAGTATTGCTAAAGTGCTATCATTTCAATATGTAATTAGTATTGAAACTTTAGTAATGACAGGTAACATTTTTCACGGGAAATTTTTTCCATTTTTTATTATTAATTTTAATGAATGTTTACAGAGATTTTGGATTTCCATTCATTTATTGTTGCATTTTTCTCCCTGCCACCCCGCCTCCCCAGTTTGCTCTTTTCTTTGAAAAGTAAAAATTTGGAGCGCTTCATGAATTTGTGTGTCATCCTTGTGAAGGGGCCCTGCTAATCTTCTCTGTATTGTTCCAATTTTAGTATATGCATTGTTGAAGTGAGCTCATGGTAAGTTTTTTAATCCAGTGTGTGTTTTACACTCACAGCCCATCTCAGTTCAGAGGAGTCACATTCCAGATGCTTAATAGCTGCTATTGTTGTTGTTGGTGTGTGCTGTTGAGTCAGAACCAGCCCAGAGCTGACCCTGCAGCAGGTTTTCAGAGGCTGTAAATCATATGGGAGAAGACTGCCCATCCTTCCGCAATGAGCAGCTGGTGGATTCGAACAGCGTGCCTTCTGGTGACCAACTGAGGTCTGGGGATCCAGTGGGAAGAAGCTACACTGCAATCCCCAAGGCACATGGTTCAAATCCACCAGCTGCTCCATGGGAGAAGGATGGGCGATCTCTCTCGTATAATTTACTGCCTCTGAAAATCCACTTGAGAGTCAGCTATGGGTTAGGCCTGCAGAGAAAGGAAAAGGGCCTCACTAGAGGGACCCCAAGGCTTCCTGAGCTCCTGAGAGACACAGAATACTAACATATAATCCAAGGAACTTACTCCTCCATCTGTGCAACCACTCATCCAGGTATCCATCTGTGCATTCATGCATTATCCATCCGTTCATCATGCACATCCATTCATTAATCTGTGCATCACCCATCCATTCATCCATTCGTTAAGCAGTATCCATCCATCCATCCATCCATCCATCCATCCACTTGTGCAGTACTTATTTTGCAAGTTCCTGGTCTGTGCCTGGTATTGCAGGCTTTGCTGTCAACACTGTGGAGAACTAGGAAGCCAAGTGAAGCCTTCATGGAGCACAGAGCCTAGTGAGAGAGATAATTGCATAACTGGTCATCTTTCCTTCGGGGCCCTACTGGATTTGAGCCACCGGAAAGGCACGCCCTTTGGACAAGCAGCACCCTTAAGTAAGGATTGTCAACTGACATCTGCTAAGAGCACATGAAGTTTCTCTGAGAGGGTACATTTTAACGTGAGCCTGAACGAAGGAAGTATGAGAAGAAGCCTAAGGAAAACTGTTCTTGTTCAAGGGCTATGTTAGGGTTCTAAAATTCACTGGAAAAGTCAAAGACATTTACTTAAAGTGGAATTACTTAATAGTCTTTCAAAAAAGGAAAAA
The DNA here is from genome assembly GCF_000299155.1 of Elephantulus edwardii. Lineage (NCBI taxonomy): Eukaryota > Metazoa > Chordata > Mammalia > Macroscelidea > Macroscelididae > Elephantulus > Elephantulus edwardii. The sequence goes on along the minus strand of NW_006399951.1, from coordinate 5,276,203 downwards.
GAATAAGTAAAATAAAAATAATAAAAACAAAAGAAGTTGCACACCCATGTTTACCGCTACTTTGTTCACAATAGTAAAGAGCTGGAAACGACCCAAGTCGTTCGGATAGAGAAGCTGTGGTATATTCACACAATGGAATACTATGCTGCATTGAAAAACAAGGAACTCAAGAAATATTATATAATATGGGTGACCCTGAAGAACGTTATGCTGAGTAAAATACCTTACTCACAAAAGGAAAATACTGCATAGTGCCACTGTTGTAAAACGGGACTGACATCGGGGTTGGGGGAGACTGAGAAAGATGGGATAAATTATGTATACTGCATTGAAACAGATGAGGGAGAGAACTGTTTTAAGAGGGATATATGATTGGGTATTATTGTCATGCAGGAGTCCAGAATGAAGGCTGCACAGTGGAGTGGACTTTGGGGGAGGGGTTGTATAACAACAAAAGAATTTTTTTTTTACTTTTCAAGAAGAACAAACTGTGGGGGAGGGGTGGGCAGGGAGAAATGTGCAACAATGAATGAATGGAAATCCAAAGTCTCTGTAAACGTTCATTAAAATGAATAATAATAAAAATGGGAGGAAGAAAAAAACCAAAAGAAGAATCTGAAAAAAATGTTATATGGAAAAGCTCAGAGATAGCTGGAGCTAACTACAGTTCAGAAAGACAGTTCTTTTTTTAAAAACTGGATCCAATTTCAACCGAAAAATGAAAGTTCTTATGACAAATTTGAATAGATTATAAAACATACAAAGAATAAAATTAATAACGCCTCAATCACTAGAGTTGAGAGAACTATGAGTTGCATATACTTTCTGAAAAAAGGTGAAACATTCCAAAAAATTTGAAGGCAATCTACTTTAAAAAATATAATGTTTGTAAATATATGGATGCTTTTCAATAGGTTAAGATAGAAATTTCCCCATGATCAAAGTAACAGTCTGAGTATTTAATATTAAAAAGCTGATTATTAGAAATGACAACAGAATTCACTTAAAAGTCAAATTGTGGTTAATGTAAATCTCATGTGCTTTTAAAAAAATTAAATAAAGCTACGCAGGAGAGGAAGACCCTTGATGAGGTAAATTGATTCATTACTGGGGTAATGGGGGTGGGTGTGTCAGAGAGAGTGAGATTGGCACAGGATAGGGAAGGGTTTAGGGCTGTTGTACACAGGGTCACTATGAGTCGCAGGCAACTCTACGGCACATAATAAAAACCAGGTTGAAAGCTTGAAATGCAGTGTGAATTTTTTTATGAGCTTAACTATATACTTAACTATTCATAGTTTGTTGTTGTATATTTGAGGCAACTATATTTAGTTTTAAGATAATTTTTCTTTTTCTTATTTAATAAACTTTGATGATTTATAATAGAAATACTATATATATTTAAGATGCTGCTTCCAGCTGCTTCTAGGTGCTGGTGAATTTGGAGCTGTACTATGAGAGAAAGACATTTAGACTATTTCTAGTAAAGTTCATTTCTAACTGGGATTACCAAAAAAAAAACAAACCCCAAAACAAACCAAAAAAACCAAACCAAGCAGGGAACATGGCAATGTTTGTGTAATGTGAAATTGTTGTTATTGTTGAGTGCCATAGAGTCTGAACGAACCCACGGCCGACCCTTCAGCGGGATTTCAGGGGCAGTTAATCCCACAGGAGGAGCCTGTCCATCCTTCTCCTGCGGAGCAGCTGGTGGCTTTGAACCACTTGCCTTCAAGAT
>NW_006399951.1:5266196-5273950 GCF_000299155.1 Elephantulus edwardii | reverse complement strand
TGTGTGTGTGTGTGTGTGTGTGTGTGTAATTCCTGTCACATAATTGAGCAGTTTGTTAAAGAAAATAAAGTTAAGGCAATCACTGAAAATCTTCTTTGTGCTGCCCTGTGACCCAAGCCAAGTTCACACGGATGCTAGAATTCCCCTTCTGGCCCCTCAGTTAGCTAGCTGGGCAGTGGGTCCCCACGGGCTATCTGACTGCACCGGCCACGCTGGGCGCAGAGGAAGGGTCATTCTGGGGCCTCCCCAGATGTGGGTAGACTTTCCAGGCTGAGCTCAGGGGAGTTTCCTCTCCCAAACTGGACAAATGCCTGGAACAGGGACAAGTGAGTTCTGTCCCCCGGGGCCCCATTGTTGGCATCCGGCTGCTGCTAACGTGAAAATGGAAAACAAGAGGCGCCTTTCGGTTCCCTTTTTGGTCTTGAGGGCTTGAGGCTACACTAGGCACTTACATGTGTCCTCCCTCCAGTCAAGGAGGCTAGCACCTGAAAGATATGGGATGAGGGGTGTGTCGGGGGGAATCACACCATCCACACAGCCCACTGAAATGGGTTGGCTGAGGGCTCTGCAGGACCCCTATTCAGAGGACAACCTTCAGGCCCCGCTAGAAGGCAGCGGGCAGAAGGGCTCTGGCTTTGGCTGTAGCCCTATTCCTGTTCTCTGATATGATGCTCATTCAGTGTGTAAGGAATAGGCCGTGGGGAGACGTTCCTGCAGCTGGGACACACTTGCTCCTCAGCAACCTCCTTTACGGGTTGGTGGTGGAGTTGCTAGCGCCTCAGAACTTTTACTTCAAGGGGAAGTTGTGGGCATCTGATATCATCGGATACTTCACAGTCTTTCCACTTTCGCACTCCACACATACACACAGCCCGCCCGCAGGCAGGCCCTGTTCTACCTCCCAAGCTCATCCTGATTCAAACCACTTCTGCGATCTTCACCTCCCCACTCCAGCCACCCACCTCTCTCACCCTCTTTCAGTGGCCTTCCTCCTCGACGCCAAGTCCCCCCTCGGCCCCCCACTTCCACCATCATGTTTCCCCAACGCACCTTCAGAAGCCAAAGGCATAATTTTGAAAAGCTGCTTGAATCCTGTGATGGCCCTACTTCAGCGGCCCCATCACACTCACAGAAAATCCTTCTCCACAACACGTGAGCCCCAGATGGTCTGGATCACCCCTGCAGCCCCCGCTGGTCTTTCTGGCCCTCCAGCTGACCACAGGCCTCCCTGCTTCACGGCCAGTGCATTGGCCAAGGGCCCTATCCATCACACCTTTTCCACGCCCACCCCACCTTTGCCTTCTCTCCCCTGAACTCAGTGTCACCCCGTCAGTAAAGTCCTCTCTGACCAGTCTACGTAAGAGAGGCCTACTCGTTTGGTCGCTGTTTAAGGATAATTTCATAAAATCACGGTCTCATAAAAAGAGAAAATGAACACATGAAAAAGCTTTTAACTCATCTGTGAGGGAGTCCGGGAAATGTTACAGGTGATTCAAATGAGAATTTTAAGAACACACACACACACACACACACACACACACACGCACACGCAATCAAGAATGATGAGATGAATGTATAGATTGACGCCAAGCTAGCCAATATCCATAGGGCAATAATCAACTGTGGTCTACTAAAAAAAAAAATTACTTGTGTTCCTATGGAAAAGAATCTTTTCCAAGTAAAAGTAATGAGAAGTAAAAGTCCGCGGAGAACCAGATGCCCAGTGTAGTTGGGGGACAGGATGCCCAGCTGGCTTTTTTACCTGTCTCAAAGCCTCTCACCATTTTCTTCACACCATGTTATATAACACGTTCTCCTCCTCCCAGACTTCCTAGGGCCTGTTTGTCCTTTCACTTCATCCACAGGCTTCTGTTAAGTAATCCTAAGCTAAAGGTGCATGGAGGCTAGGCCGGCAAACAGCAGAAAAGGGCTTAAAGGAGAAAAAACTTTTTTTTTCAAAGGGTGCCGTTTAGTTGGAATGACTCACAGCTGAGCCTCCAGGTTTTCAGAGGCTGTAAATCACATGGGAGGAGACTGCCCATAGTTCTCTAGAGGAGCAGCTGGTGGATTCGAACCTAACAGCCTTGGGTTTGGCAGCACAGCTCCTAACCACTAGGGCACCAGAGCTCCCTGTGCCAAGTTCGCATCCATTAATTGAGATGTTGGTATCTTACTATTCCATCTGTCAGGAGACTCTGTGACCTAGTGGGTAAGGGGTTGCTCTGCCAACCCAAAGGTAGGTGGTGTGATTCTCCTGGCCGGCCCTTTGCAGAAAGATGGGCAATCTCTTGTTGTTTACAGACTCTGAAGACCTGCTGGAGGGTCAGCTTGGTTCCAACCTGACTGCAATGAGTTCAAGTTCTAGGTTCTACTAGTTACGAAAAGGAGTCCTTTTGCTTATTATGAAGTGTCCATTCCTAACTATTATAAGGCATTAATTTCCACCCCACTTTTTTGTTGTACTGTAGGTAGCAAGGGCGGAAACGTTGTTCTGCTCACTGTGGGATCCCCAGCATCTGCAAGAGTGTTTGCTGCCTGCTTTTCCAGTGCTCAGGGCTATTTGTGTATTAGATTGTTATTACCAACTCAGTGCTGACCAACTCCAGCAGGTTTTCAGAGGCAGTAAATTGCATGGGAGGAGATTGCGTCTCTGCCCTGAGCAGCTGATGGATTTGAACAGCATGCTATAGGGTTGGCAACACAATTTCTTACCACTTGACACCAGAACTCCCTCTGTATGTTAGGGGAGGCCATGAAAGAGATTCATGACTCATCAAAAACAAGGCATTCTGGAAATCCATTTGGAGGGCCATTTGGGGTAAGAAGAGGGGAGGGCTTTCAACCAGCACACTCCCAAAGCTGCATCCCTTCCTGGTATCCCAGTCTCTGGAGATCCAAGGAGACTGACCCTCCTGAGGGGTTGGACTGGGGAGGTGTCCTGTGGTTTAGGATGTTGGTGAGAGCTTCCTGGGGATCAGAGGGGATCAGGGGATGATGAGAGCTCTCCTTCAATCTCAACCTCACACAGTCTCAGCTGTCCCCTGGAGTCCAGAGGTGGCCCTCAAGTCTTATCTTTCAGCCCCTCTGTATAGAGAGGGGCAGCGATTAGTTAAGTCACACAGCTAGTCAGCAGCCTGGCCAGTGCCAGAATCTGTCCATAGTCTTCCTACTTTCGCCCTCCTTTGTTGTTGTTGTTGTTGTTAGGTGCCATCAAGTCAAATACGGCTCATAATGACCCTATGAACAACAAATTTGAGCCCTGTCCTATGGTGTGCCATTTTCACACTCATTGGAGCCCACTGCAGCAGTCGCTGTGTCAATCCACCTGGTCCAAGGTGTTCCTCTATTTCGCCATCTCCCCAACTTTCCAAGCATGATGTCCCTCTCCAAGGAGTAGCCTCTTCTAGCAACATACCCAAAGTATGTAAGACAAAGCTTTATCGTCTTTGCCTCCAACGCATATCTGTTCATTTTGGCCCATGGGATGTTCAGTGCTCTTCTCCAACACCACAGCTCAAAAGCATTAGGTCCTCTGTCATCCTTATTCCGACCTCTGAAGAGTCTGGAGACGGGGCACAGAGTCTTGGCGGTAGGGGTACCTTTATACCCCAAGAATACCCTTGGAGATGGGCGCCCTCGCGAACGTGAGATCGTTGGGTCTGGTCCGAGCTGCACGTGGGCAAAGCTGAAGCTCAGGAATGAGGGCTGGGAGGAAGAGAAGAAGGTGCTGCGGGGGTCGAGCCTGGGCGAGAGGAGGGAGGGGGCGAGTGAAGGGAGATGACTCAGGAATGACGGAATGCAGGACGCAAGGGGGGAAGTCACCCACGAGCAGTCCCCGCGCGCGCCTGCGGCTTTGTGGGGTGCGAGCGCGCGGGGAGGGCCCCTGCAGGGCCTAGCAACGCAGGAGCCCGAGCAAGGGAGCCAAACACACGCACACGACAAAACGCAGTTCAGGCCAAGGCGGGCTAAACAGTGCAGTGCGCATGCCAAGAGCCCTTCCCGTTTCCGGCTCCACCTGTTCTGAGAAGCCTCAAGCAGAGACATCCATAAGCACGTATTAGTATGCAGACGCGACTGCAATGTGCAGAAAATATACAAGGGCTTATATACAGACGTGCAAGGGTACTTAACTATGCAAAGACTTAATGCAAAGACTTAAATACAGGCATGCAAAGATATTTATACATAAGGGCTTACATGCATACATGCAAGGGTGTTAAATATGCAAAGACAAATGCAGACATGCAAAGATACTTGTATATGAGGACTTATATACAGACATGCAAGGATTCTTGCAAACCAAAAAAATTTAAAAATACATAAAATAAAACCAAGTCAGCGATAGAGAATAGAATAGAATAGAATAGAATAGAATAGAATAGAATAGAATAGAATAGCCCTAGGATTCTAGGCTCAAAGGATTGTAAATCTCTCTCTTTTGGCCTGCAGATTTGCAAAATTAAAGCTGACAGCAATGATAAATGCATGAGTCCGAAATGAACGCAAGCCTCAAGCATGAATGAAGCACCTTAGAAGTAATTCTCCTCGGTCTCACGACCTTCCAGCGTCCCGCACGCCGCCAGCGCCCTCTGCTGTTCCCCACGTACCTAGTTCGCGCTCTTCCCGTCCGCTCTCGCCGGGTCGCGTAGAGCAACCGCCAGGCGGCAGATCTAAGCTCCGCCCACGCCGGACAGGAGCGGACTAGAAGTCGTTTACTGCACATGCGCACACGGAGAAGCTTGCAGGGAGGTTTGCTTGGTTAAAAATGGTTGAAGAAACTTACTTACATAGTCAGGATGGCCGAGCGGTCTAAGGCGCTGCGTTCAGGTCGCAGTCTCCACTGGAGGCGTGGGTTCGAATCCCACTTCTGACAAGGCTTGTTGTTTTGTTCTTATTCTTGTAATATGAGATCTTTTATCTATAAAAATGTACTGAATTTTCGTCGTAACAAGAGTCTACTTTTATTTCTAAGCACGTAATGAAAACTCAACTGTGTAAAGGTGGAGAAAGGGGATTTAAAAAAAATAAAAGTTACAATGTCAGAAGTGGGATTCGAACCCACGCCTCCAGGGGAGACTGCGACCTGAACGCAGCGCCTTAGACCGCTCGGCCATCCTGACTGCGAGACTGCTGTCTTGCAGAATAGAATATATAGTTACTAAACTCTTGTGCTGGGCAAAACTAGAATTTCTCCATGGAACCAAGATAAACAGTTTCCTCCCGTCCGATTCCGATCACTGCTTCTGAAAACCCCCTGAAGGGTCAACTATGGATCAACAGCAACAAGCTAAACTAAAAAAACACCAAGCAGTTTTAAATCCAATTATCTACCCTGGGTTACAGCCCCCTGAAAACCTCAAGATTTAGAGCCGTTCTTAACCCTTTCGTGGCTGACAGTCTCTGCTTTCATTTTTTTTTTTTAACTTGGATAAATGGGATTTGAGTGAAAGTTTCCAGAGCAGATGAATGTTCCAGCCAACCATATTTGCATACTTTGTTTAGGAAATTGACTACAATCCCCACATCGTTCTTCCTGTCTAATGCTTGTTTCCATTCGATGCTTGTTTCCTTCTCCCTTCCTATCTCCGGAGCCTTTGCTGTTGTTGTTGTTGTTGTTTTGTACCACCGAGTCAGAACCCACCCACAGCTGACCCTCGAGCGGGTTTTCGGAGGCAGTAAATCCCAAGGCAGGAGTCTTCTCCGCCGAGCAGCTGGTGGATTCGAACCTGTGATTCTTGGGGCTGATTGTTTTAAGGGAAGTATGTCTAGGTCCACGTCGTAAGATCCACCGTTTAGCTGCATCTTGGACCCGGGAGGTGAGCTCAGTTCCCGGCCCAAAGGCCATAGTGTATCGGTCTTACCCCTTAACTCCTCCGGCCAGTTTTGTGATTTTTTTTTTTTTACCTGCTTTGAGTTTGTTATTGATACTAAGTGGAGTTTGTTGTGTTTTTTTTTTTTTTCAGTGAAAGAAGAAAAAAATTGAGAGAATATAGATCTTTTTGTAATTGTACGGGACATGCAAGTCCCAAGCAAACATTGGTGGTCAGATTGTAGACACACGACTTCCTAAATGTGGTCACTAATATAATACGTTCAGTTCACTCTTTTGGTTCTTCCTCCTGTCAAGTGAGAAGAGCAAGAACAGGAAAACAGAAGTCCAATCCAGTGGTGAGGATTTTTGCTTTCTTGATGTTGAGATGTTAACCTATATTGAAGGTTGTAGCCTTTGATCTTCAGTAAGTGCTTCAAGACTTGACTTTCTGCATACAAGGTTGTATAGCCTGCATAATGCAGATTAGACTTTCCCTCCGATCTTAATACCACTTCGTCATATAATCCACCTTCTCAAATGATTTATTCAGCATACAGATTGAATAGGTATGGAGAATACGTATACAGCCCTGATGCACATTTTTCCAGATTTTAAATCAGACAGTATACCTTTGTTCTGTTTCAGAAAACTGCTTCTGGTCTATGTTTATGTTTCACATGAGCACATTTCACTGTTCTGGGATTCCTGTTCTCAGTGTTATCCCTAATTTGATATGACTCACTGTCAAATGCCGCTGTATCATCAATAAGACACAAGTAAACATCTTTCTAGCATTCTTTGCTTTCAGCCAAGATCCACTTGACATAAGCAATGATTCCTAATTCCAAGGCCTTTTTGGAATCCATCTTGAATTTCTAAGAGATCGCGGTGGATGTACTGTTCTAATCATTTTTTTTTAGTAGCCAGTTACTTTCTTCGCCCCTCCTTTTCTCCTTTTATTTATTTTAATGAAAGTTTACAGAGACTTTGGATTTTTATTCATTCATTGTTGCACACTTTCCTCCCTGCCCGCCCCTCCCCCCAGTTCACTTTTCTCTTTGAAAAGTAAAAAAAAAAGTTTCTTCCATTGTTATACAATCCCCCCCAGTCCATTCCACTAAGCAGCTTTCATTCTTAACTTTTGTCATGACAATAATACCTAATCATATATTCCTCCTAACCAGTTCTCTCCCTCATCTGTTTCAAAGCAGTAGACATTATTTATCCCCTCTTAGGTTCCTCCCAACCCTGATGTCAGTCCCACTTTACAATAGTGGCACTATGCAGTATTTGTCCTTTACCATTTTTAATCTTAAGTAAGATTTTACTTGCATGTAATACTGTTTGATAATTTCCACACTCTGTTAGATCACCATTTTGGTAAGTAGAGTAAATATGGATCTTTTCCCTTTGGCCAAGTGAGTAAGTGTAGATCTGCATTTGTTCCTTGAAGAACCTCAATTGATATTCTATCAATTTCTAGGCCCAATGCCTTCAGTGCAGCTTAAACTTTCTTCATTACCATTGGTGATAATGTGCTACTTCGTGAAATGGTTCCAGGTCGACTAATTTGTTTTGGTACACTCACTGACTATGAATTCCTTCCATCTTCTTTTGATGCTTCCTGCATCATTCAATATTTTGCTCATAGGATGCTTCAGTATTGCAACTTGAGGCTTGGTTTTTTTTCTTTGCGTCTTTCTGATTGAGAAATGCCAACCATGTTCTTCTCTTTTGGTTTTAAACCCAGCTCCTAGCACATTTCTTTATATTTTTCTTCTCAAGCTGCCCTTCGAAATCTGTTCATCTCTTTGACTTCAGCATTCTTTCCCCTTGTTTTTGCTTCTTTTCATTTCAGTGCAAGTTTCAGGGTCTCTCCTGCCAGTCAGTTTTGTTCTTCCTTCCTTCCTTCCTTCCTTCCATCCTTCCTTCCTTCCTTCCT